>NW_028270146.1:3923191-3963191 GCF_037043375.1 Chiloscyllium plagiosum
GAGAGAGAGAGAATATGAGAGAGAGAGAGAGATGTGATGAGAGAGAGAGAATGTGAGAGAGAGAGAAGTGAGAGAGAGAGAGAGAGAATGTGAGGGAGAGAGAGAATGTGAGAAGAGAGAGAGAATGTGAGTGAGAGAGAGAATGTGAGAGAGAGAGAGAGAATGTGAGAGAGAGAGAATGTGAGAGAGAGAGAGAATGTGAGAGAGAGAGAGTGAGAATGTGTGAGAGAGAGAGAGATGTGAGAGAGAGAGAATGTGTGAGAGAGAGAGAGAATGTGAGAGAGAGAGAGAATGTGATAGAGAGAGAATGTGAGAGAGAGAGAGAGAATGTGAGAGAGAGAGAATGTGATGGAGAGAGACAATGTGAGAGAGAGAGATGTGATAGAGAGAGAGAGAGAGAATGTGTGTGAGAGAGAGAGAGAATGTGAGAGAGAGAGAGAATGTGAGGGAGAGAGAGAATGTGAGAGAGAGAGAGAATGTGATAGAGAGAGAGAGAGGAATGTGAGAGAGAGAGAATGTGAGAGAGAGAATGTGTGAGAGAGAGAGAGAATGTGATAGAGAGAGAGAGAGAGAATGTGAGAGAGAGAGAGAATGTGAGAGAGAGAGAGAGAATGTGAGAGAGAGAGAGAATGTGATAGAGAGAGAGAGAATGTGAGAGAGAGAGAATGTGAGAGCGAAAGAGAATGTGATAGAGAGAGAGACAATGTGTGAGAGAGAGAGTGAATGTGAGAGAGAGAGAGAATGTGTGAGAGAGAGAGAGAAGTGAGAGAGAGAGAGAATTGTGAGAGAGAGAGAGAGAGAGAATGTGTGAGAGAGAGAGAGAATGTGATAGAGAGAGAACAGAGAATGTGAGAGAGAGAGAGAGAAGTGAGAGAGAGAGAATGTGATAGAGAGAGAGAATGTGAGAGAGAGAGAGAGAATGTGATAGAGAGAGAAACAGAGAATGTGAGAGAGAGAGAGAGAATGTGAGAGAGAGAGAATGTGATAGAGAGAGAATGTGAGAGATGAGAGAGAGAGAGAGAGAGAATGTGATAGAGAGAGAGAGAATGTGAGAGAGAGAGAATGTGAGAGAGAGAGAGAATGTGAGAGAGAGAGAGAATGTGAGAAGGAGAGAGAGAGTGAGAGAGAGAGAAGAGAGAATGTGAGAGAGAGATAGACTGTGAGAGAGAGAGAATGTGAGAGAGAGAGAAATTGTGTGAGAGAGAGAGAGAAATTGTGAGAGAGTGAGAGAGAGAATGTGAGAGAGAGAATGTGAGAGAGAGAATGTGAGAGAGAGAGAATGTGAGAGAGAGAGAGAATGTGGGAGAGAGAGAGAATGTGAGAGTGTGAGAGAATGTGGGAGAGAGAGAGAATGTGAGAGAGAGAGAGAGAATGTGATAGAGAGAGAGAGAGAATTTGAGAGAGAGAGAGAAAGAGAGCGAGAGAGAAAGTGAGAGAGAGAGAGAGACATGTGATAGAGAGAGAGAATGTGAGAGAGAGAGAGAATGTGGAGAGAGAGAGAATGTGAGAGAGACAGAGAATGTGAGAGAGAGAGAGAATGTGATAGAGAGAGAGAGAATGTGAAAGAGGGAGAGAATGTGATAGAGAGAGAGAATGTGTGAGAGAGCGATAGAGAGAATGTGAGAGAGAGAGAATGTGAGAGAGAGAGAATGTGATAGAGAGAGAGAGAGAGAAAATGTGAGAGAGAGAGAATGTGAGAGAGTGAGAGAGAATGTGAGAGAGAGAGAGAGAATGTGAGAGAGAGAGAGAGAATGTGAGGGAGAGAGAGAATGTGACAGAGAGAGAGAATGTGACAGAGAGAGAGAGAGAGAGATGTGATAGAGAGAGAGAGAGAATGTGTGAGAGAGAGAGAGAACGTGAGAGAGAGAGAGAATGTGAGAGAGAGCGAGAATGTGTGAGAGAGAGAGAATGTGATAGAGAGAGAGAGAGAATGAGAGAGAGAGAGAATGTGATAGAGAGAGAATGTGAGAGAGAGAGAGAATGTGAGACAGAGAGAATGTGATAGAGAGAGAATGTGTGAGAGAGAGAGAGAATGTGAGAGAGAGAGAGAGAATGTGAGAGAGAGAGAATGTGAGAGAGAGAGAATGTGAGAGAGAGAGAATGTGTGAGAGAGAGAGAGAATGTGAGAGAGAGAACGTGAGAGAGAGAAGAATGTGACAGAGAGGGAATGTGAGAGAGAGGGATTGTGTGAGAGAGAGGGATTGTGTGAGAGAGAGAATGTGTGAGAGAGAGAGAGAATGTGAGAGAGATAGAGAGAGAATGTGTGAGAGATAGAGAATGTGAGTGAGAGAGAGAGAGAATGTGATAGAGAATGTGAGAGAGAGAGACAGATGTGAGAGAGAGAGAATGTGATAGAGAGAGACAATGTGAGAGAGAGAGAATGTGAGAGAGAGAGAGAATGTGATAGAGAGAGAGAGAGAATGTGATAGAGAGAGAGAGAGAATGTGTGTGAGAGAGAGAGAGAATGTGAGAGAGAGAGAGAATGTGAGAGAGAGAGAGAATGTGAGAGAGAGCGAGAAATGTGTGAGACAGAGAGAGAATGTGAGAGAGAGAGAGAATGTGAGAGAGAGAGAGAATGTGAGAGAGAGAGAATGTGATAGAGAGAGAGAGAGAATGTGAGAGAGAGAGAATGTGTGAGAGAGAGAGAATGTGAGAGAGAGAACGTGAGAGAGAGAAAGAATGTGACAGAGAGGGAATGTGAGAGAGAGGGATTGTGTGAGAGAGAGAATGTGTGAGAGAGAGAGAGAATGTGAGAGAGAGAGAGAGAGAATGTGTGAGAGATAGAGAATGTGAGTGAGAGAGAGAGAGAATGTGAGTGAGAGAGAGAGAGAATGTGAGTGAGAGAGAGAGAGAATGCGAGAGAGAGAGAGAATGTGAGAGACAGAGTGTGAGAGAGAGAGAATGTGTGAGATAGAGAATGTGAGAGAGAGAGAATGTGAGAGAGAGAGAGAATGTGAGAGAGAGAGAATGTGAGTGAGAGAGAGAGAATGTGAGAGAGAGAGAGAGAATGTGATGGAGAGAGAGAGAATGTGATAGAGAGAGAGAGAATGTGAGAGAGAGAGAGAGAATGTGAGAGAGAGAGAGAGAATGTGAGGGAGAGAGAGAATGTGAGAGAGAGAGAGAATGTGAGTGAGAGAGAGAATGTGAGAGAGAGAGAGAGAATGTGACCGAGAGAGAGAATGTGAGCGAGAGAGAGAATGTGAGAGAGAGAGAGTGAGAATGTGTGAGAGAGAGAGAGAATGTGAGAGAGAGAGAGAATGTGTGAGAGAGAGAGAATGTGAGAGAGAGAGAGAATGTGATAGAGAGAGAAAGTGAGAGAGAGAGAGAGAATGTGATAGAGAGAGAGAATGTGATAGAGAGAGACAATGTGAGAGAGGGAGAATGTGAGAGAGAGAGAATGTGATAGAGAGAGAGAGAGAATGTGTGTGAGAGAGAGAATGTGTGTGAGAGAGAGAGAGAGAATGTGAGAGAGAGAGAGAGAATGTGAGGGAGAGAGAGAATGTGAGAGAGAGAGAGAATGTGATAGAGAGAGAGAGAGAGAGAATGTGAGAGAGAGAGAATGTGATAGAGAGAGAGAGAATGTGAGAGAGAGAGAGAATGTGAGAGAGAGAGAATGTGATAGAGAAAGAGAGAATGTGAGAGAGAGAGAATGTGAGAGCGAAAGAGAATGTGATAGAGAGAGAGAGAATGTGTGAGAGAGAGAGAGAATGTGAGAGAGAGAGAGAATGTGAGAGAGAGAGAGAATGTGTGAGAGAGAGAGAGAATGTGAGAGAGAGAGAGAATGTGAGAGAGAGAGAGAGAATGTGAGAGAGAGAGAGAGAATGTGTGAGAGAGAGAAACAGAGAATGTGAGAGAGAGAGAGAGAATGTGAGAGAGAGAGAATGTGATAGAGAGAGAGAATGTGTGAGAGAGAGAGAGAATGTGATAGAGAGAGAAACAGAGAATGTGAGAGAGAGAGAGAGAGAATGTGAGAGAGAGAGAGAATGTGAGAGAGAGAGAGAGAATGTGATAGAGAGAGAGAGAGAATGTGAGAGAGAGAGAATGTGATAGAGAGTGAGAGAGAATGTGAGAGAGAGAGAGAATGTGAGAAAGAGAGAGTGAGAGTGAGAGAGAGAGAGTGAGAGAGAGAGAGAGAGAGAACGTGAGAGAGAGATAGACTGTGAGAGAGAGAGAGAATGTGAGAGAGAGAGAAATTGTGTGAGAGAGAGAAATTGTGAGAGAGAGAGAGAGAGAGAATGTGAGAGAGAGAATGTGAGAGAGAGAGAATGTGATAGAGTGAGAATGTGTGAGAGAGAGAATGTGAGAGAGAGAAAGTGAGAGAGACAGAGAGAATGTGTGAGAGAGAGAGTGTGTGAGAGAGAGAATGTGTGAGAGACAGAGAGAATGTGAGAGACAGAGAATGTGAGAGAGAGAGAGAGAGAATGTGAGAGAGACAATGTGTGAGAGAGAGAGAATGTGAGAGAGAGAGAGAGGGAGAATGTGAGAGAGAGAGAATGTGTGAGAGTGAGAGAATGTGTGAGTGAGAGAGAGAGAGAGAATGTGAGAGAGAGTGAGAATGTGAGAGAAAGAGAGAATGTGAGAGAGAGAGAGAATATGTGAGAGACAGAGAGAATACGTGAGAGAGAGAATGCGAGAGAGAATGTGTGAGAGAGCGAAAATGTGAGAGAGAGAGAATGTGTGTGAGAGAGAGAATGTGAGAGAGAGAGAGAATGTGAGCGAGAGAGAGAATGTGAGAGACAGAATTTGAGAGAGAGAGAGAATGTGAGAGAGAGAGAGAATGTGTGTGAGAGAGAGAGAATGTGAGAGAGAGAGAGAATGTGTGAGAGAGAGAATGTGAGAGAGATAGAGAATGTGTGAGAGAGAGAATGTGAGAGAGAGAGAATGAGTGTGAGAGAGAGAATGTGAGAGGGAGAGAGAATGTGAGAGAGACAGAATGTGAGAGAGAGAGAGAATGTGTGTGAGAGAGAGAGAATGTGAGAGAGAGAGAGAATGTGAGAGAGAGAGAGAATGTGAGAGAGCGAGAGAATGTGAGAGAATGTGTGAGAGAGAGAGAATGTGATAGAGAGAATGTGTGAGAGAGAGGGAATGTGAGAAAGAGCGAATGTGAGTGAGAGAGAAAATGTGTGAGGGAAGGGAATGTGAGAGAGAGAGAATGTGAGAGAGAGAATGTGTGTGAGAGAGACAGAATGTGAGAGCGAGAGAGAGAATGTGAGAGAGAGAGAATTTGAGACAGAGAGAGAATGTGAGAGAGAGAGAGAGAGATTGTGAGAGAGAGAGAATGTGAGAGAGAGAGAGAGAGAGAGAATGTGAGAGAGAGAGAATGTGAGAGAGAGAGAGAATGTGAAAGAGAGACAATGTGAGAGAAAGAGAGAGAATGTGAGAGAGAGAGAATGAGAGAGAGAGAGGGAGAGAATGTGAGAGAGTGAGAGAAATTGTGTGAGAGAGAGAGAATGTGATAGAGAGAGAATGTGAGAGAGAGAGAGAGAATGTGAGAGAGAGAGAGAGAGAGAACGTGAGAGAGAGAGAGAGAATGTGTGTGTGAGAGAGAGAGAATGTGAGAGAGAGAGAATGTGAGAGAGAGTGAGAATGTGAGAGAGAGAGCGAATATGTGAGAGACAGAGAGAATGTGATTGAGAGAGAATGTGTGAGAGAGAGAATGTGAGAGAGAGAGAATGTAAAAGAGACAGAGAGAATGTGTGAGAGAGAGAATGTGAGAGAGAGAGAATGTGTGAGAGACAGAGAGAATGTGAGAGAAAATGTGAGAGAGAGTGTGTGAGAGAGACAATGTGTGAGAAAGAGAGAATGTGAGAGAGAGAGAGGGAGAATGTGTGAGAGAGAGAATGTGTGAGAGAGAAAATGTGTGAGAGAGAGAGAATGTGTGAGAGAGAGAATGTGTGAGAGAGAGAGAATGTGAGAGAGAGAGAGAGAATGTGAGACAGAGAGAGAATGTGTGAGAGAGAGAGAAAATATGTGAGAGAGAGAATGCGAGAGAGAATGTGTGAGAGAGAGAAAATGTGAGAGAGAGAGAATGTGATAGAGAGAGAATATGTGAGAGACAGAGAGAATGAGTGAGAGAGAGAGAATGTGAGTGAGAGAGAGAGAGAATGAGAGAGAGAGTGAGAATGTGAGAGAGAGAGAGAGTGAGAGAGAGAGAGAATATGTGAGAGACAGAGAGAATGTGTGAGAGAGAGAGAATGTGAGTGAGAGAGAGAGAATGAGAGAGAGAGAGAATGTGTGAGAGAGAGAGAATGTGATAGAGAGTGAGAATGTGAGAGAGAGTGAGAATGTGAGAGAGAGAGAATTTGAGACAGAGAGAGAATGTGAGATAGTGAGAGAATGTGAGAGAGAGCGAATGTGAGAGAGAGAGAGAGAATGTGTGAGAGAGAGAGAGAGAATGTGAGAGAGAGAGAGTGTGAGAGAGAGAGAATGTGAGAGAGAGAGAGAGAGAATGTGAGAGAGAGAGAGAGTGAGAATGTGAGAGACAGTGAGAATGTGTGAGAGAGAGAGAATGAGAGAGAGAGAGAATGTGAGAGAGAGAATGTCTGGGAGAGTGAGAGAATGTGGGAGAGAGAGAATGTGAGACAGAGAGAATGTGAGAGAGAGAGAGTATGTGAAAGAGAGAATGTGAGAGAAAGAGAGAGAATGTGAGAGCGAGAGAATGTAAGAGAGAGAGAGAATGTGAGAGAGAGAGAATGTGAGAGAGAGAGAAATTGTGTGAGAGAGAGGGAGAGAATGTGAGAGAGAGAGAGAAATTGTGTGTGAGAGAGAGAATGTGATAGAGAGAGAATGTGAGAGAGAGAATGTGAGAGCGAGAGAGAGAGAATATGTGAGAGACAGAGAGAATGTGTGAGAGAGAGAATGTGAGAGAGAGAGAGAGAGAGGGAGAATGTGAGGGAGAGAGAATGTGTGAGAGAGAGAATGGGAGAGAGAGAGAGGGAGAATGTGAGGGAGAGAGAATGTGAGAGAGGGAGAGAATGGGAGAGAGAGAGAATGTGTGAGAGAGAGAGAGAATGTGAGAGAGCGAGAGAGTGTGTGAGAGAGAGAGAATGTGAGAGAGAAAGAGAATGGGAGAGAGAGAGAATGGGAGAGAGAGAGAATGTGTGAGAGAGAATGTGAGAGAGGGAATGTGAGAGAGAGAGAATGTGTGAGAGAGACAGAGAATGTGTGAGAGAGAGAATGTGTGAGAGAGAGAATGAGAGAGAGAGAATGTGTGTGTGAGAGAGAAAATGTGAGAGATAGAGAGAGAATGTGACAGAGAGAGAGAATGTGTGTGAGAGAGAATGTGTGAGAGAGAGAGAGAGAATATGTGAGAGAGAGAGAGAATGTGAGAGAGAGAGAGAATGTGTGAGAGAGAGAATGTGTGAGAGAGAGAGAATGTGTGAGAGACAGAAAGAATGTGAGAGACAGAGAGAATGTGAGAGAGAGTGTGAGAGAGACAATGTGTGTGAGAGAGAGAGAGGGAGAATGTGAGAGAGAGAGAATGTGTGAGAGAGAGAGAATGTGAGAGAGAGACAGAGAATCTGAGAGAGAGAGAGAGAATTTATGAGAGAGAGAATGTGTGAGAGAGAGAATGTGTGATAGAGAGGGAATGTGAGAGAGAGAGAATGTGTGTGAGAGAGAGAATGCGAGAGAGAATGTGTGAGAGAGAGAAAATGTGAGAGAGAGAAAATGTGAGAGAGAGAGAATGTGAGAGAGAGAGAATGTGTGAGAGAGAGAATGTGTGAGAGAGAGTGAGAATGTGTGAGAGAGAGAGAATGTGAGGGAGACAGAATGTGAGAGAAAGAGAGACTGTGTGTGAGAGAGAGAGAATGTGAGAGAGCGAGAGAATGTGAGAGAGAGAGAGAATGTGAGAGAGAGAGAGAATGTGTGAGAGGGAGGGAATGTGAGAGAGAGAGAGAATGTGTGAGAGAGAGAGAATGTGTGAGAGGGAGAGAATGTGTGAGAGAGAGGGAATGTGAGAAAGAGAGAATGTGAGAGAGAGGGAATGTGTGAGAGAGAGGGAATGTGAGCGAGAGGTAATGTGAGAGAGATAGAATGTGAGAGAGAGAATGTGAGAGAGAGAATGTGTGTGAGAGAGAGAGAATGTGAGAGCGAGAGAGAGAATGTGAGAGAGAGTGAGAATGTGAGAGAGAGAGAATTTGAGACAGAGAGAGAATGTGAGACAGAGAGAGAATGTGAGAGAGAGAGAATGTGAGAGAGAGAATGTGTGAGAGAGAGAATGTGAGAGAGAGAGAATGTGAGAGAGAGAGAGAATGTGAGAGAGAGAGAGAATGTGTGAGAGAGAGAGAATGTGAAAGAGAGAGAATGTGAGAGAAAGAGAGAGAATGTGAGAGAGAGAGAATGAGGGAGAGAGAGGGAGAGAATGTGAGAGAGTGAGAGAAATTGTGTGAGAGAGAGTATGTGTGATAGAGAGAGAATGAGAGAGAGAGAGAACGTGAGAGAGAGAGAGAATGTGTGTGTGAGAGAGAGAGAGAATGTGAGAGAGAGTGAGAATGTGAGAGAGAGAGAGAGAGAATATGTGAGAGACAGAGAGAATGTGTGAGAGAGAGAGAATGTGAGTGAGAGAGAGAGAATGAGAGAGAGAGAGAGACTGTGTGAGAGAGAGAGAGAATGTGAGATAGAGAGAGAATGTGTGAGAGAGAGAGAATGTGAGAGTGAGAGAATGTGAGAGAGAGAGAATGTGAGACAGAGAGAATGTGAGAGAGAGAGAATATGTGAGAGACACAGAGAATGTGTGAGAGAGAGAATGTGAGAGAGAGAGAATGTGAGAGAGAGAGAATGTGATAGAGAGAGAATGTGAGAGAGAGTGAATGTGAGAGAGACAGAGAGAATGTGTGAGAGAGAGAATGTGTGAGAGACAGAGAGAATGTGAGAGAGAGAGTGTGAGAGAGACAATGTGAGAGAGAGAGAGAGGGAGAATGTGAGAGAGAGAGAATGTGAGAGAGAGAGAGAATGTGAGAGAGAGAGAGAGAATGTGTGTGAGAGACAGAGTATCTGAGAGAGAGAGAGAATGTGAGAGAGAGAGAGAATGTGTGAGAGAGAGAATGTGTGAGAGAGAGAATGTGTGATAGAGAGGGAATGTGAGAGCGAGAGAATGTGTGAGAGAGGGAGAATGTGTGAGAGAGAGAGAGAATATGTGAGAGAGAGAATGCGAGAGAGAGAGAAAATGTGAGAGAGAGAATGTGAGAGAGAGAGAATGAGTGTGAGAGAGAGAATGTGAGAGGCAGAGAGAATGTGAGAGAGACAGAATGTGAGAGAGAATGTGTGTGAGAGAGAGAGAATGTGAGAGAGAGAGAGAAAGTGAGAGAGAGAAAGTGAGAGAGAGAGAATGTGAGAGAGAGAGAGAATGTGAGAGAGAGGGAATGTGAGAAAGAGAAAATGTGAGAGAGAGAATGTGAGAGAGAGAGAATGAGTGTGAGAGAGAGAATGTGAGAGGCAGAGAGAATGTGAGAGAGACAGAATGTGAGAGAGAGAGAATGTGTGTGAGAGAGAGAGAATGTGAGAGAGAGAGAGAAAGTGAGAGAGAGAGAATGTGAGAGAGAGAGAGAATGTGAGAGAGTGAGAGAATGTGAGAGAGAGAGGGAATGTGAGAAAGAGAGAATGTGTGAGAGAGAGAAAATGTGTGAGAGACAGGGAATGTGAGAGAGAGAGAATGTGAGAGCGAGAGAGAGAATTTGAGACAGAGAGAGAATGTGAGAGAGAGAGAGAGAATGTGAGAGAGAGAATGTGAGACAGAGAGAGAATGTGAGAGAGAGAGAATGTGAGAGAGAGAGAGAATGTGAAAGAGAGACAATGTGAGAGAAAGAGAGAGAATGTGAGAGAGAGAGAATGAGAGAGAGAGAATGAGAGAGAGAGAGGGAGAGAATGTGAGAGAGTGAGAGAATGTGTGATAGAGAGAGAATGTGAGAGAGAGAGAATGTGAGAGAGAGAGAAAGAACGTGAGAGAAAGAATGTGTGTGTGAGAGAGAGAGAATGTGAGAGAGAGTGAGAATGTGGGAGAGAGAGAGAGAATGTGATTGAGAGAGAATGTGTGAGAGAGAGAATGTGTGAGAGAGAAAATGTGAGAGAGAGAGAATGTGAGAGAGACAGAGAGAATGTGTGAGAGAGAGAATGTGAGAGAGAGAGAATGTGTGAGAGACAGAGAGAGAGAGAGTGTGAGAGAGACAATGTGTGAGAAAGAGAGAATGTGAGAGAGGGAGAATGTGAGAGAGAGAGAATGTGAGAGAGAGAGAGAATGTGAGAGAGAGAGAGAGAATGTGTGTGAGAGACAGAGAATCTGAGAGAGAGGAGGGAGTGTGTGTGAGAGAGAGAGAATGTGTGAGAGAGAGAATGTGTGATAGAGAGGGAATGTGAGAGAGAGAGAATGTGTGAGAGAGAATGTGAGAGAGAGAGAGAGAATGTGAGACAGAGAGAGAATGTGAGAGAGAGAGAATGTGAGAGAGAGAGAGAATATGTGAGAGAGAGAATGCGAGAGAGAATGTGTGAGAGAGAGAAAATGTGAGAGAGAGAGAATGTGATAGAGAGAGAATATGTGAGAGAGAGAATGTGAGTGAGAGAGAGAGAGAATGTGAGAGAGAGTGAGAATGTGAGAGAGAGAGAGAATGTGAGAGAGAGAGAGAATGTGTGAGAGACAGAGAGAATGTGTGAGAGAGAGAGAAAATGTGAGAGAGAGAGAGAGAATGTGAGAGAGAGAGAGAATGTGTGAGAGAGAGAGAATGTGAGAGAGAGAGAGAATGTGTGAGAGAGAGAATGTGAGAGAGAGAGATAATGTGTGAGAGAGAGAATGTTTGAGAGAGAGAGAATGTGTGAGGGACAGAGAGAATGTGAGAGACAGAGAGAATGTGAGAGAGAATGTGAGAGAGAGAGAGAGAATGTGAGAGAGAGAGTGTGAGAGAGACAATGTGTGAGAAAGAGAGAATGTGTGAGAGAGAGAGAGGGTGAATGTGAGAGAGAGAGAATGTGTGAGAGAGAGAGAATGTGAGAGAGAGAGAGAATGTGTGTGAGAGACAGAGAATCTGAGAGAGAGTAGGGAGTGTGTGAGAGAGAGAGAGAATGTGTGAGAGAGAGAATGTGTGATAGAGAGGGAATGTGAGAGAGAGAGAATGCGTGAGAGAGAGAGAGAATATGTGAGAGAGAAAATGCGAGAGAGAATGTGTGAGAGAGAGAAAATGTGTGAGAGAGAGAGAATGTGATAGAGGCAGAATGTGAGAGAGAGAGAGAATGTGTGTGAGAGAGAGAGAGAATGTGAGAGAGAGAGAATTTGAGAGAGAGAGAGAATGTGTGAGAGTATGTGAGAGAGCGAGAGAATGTGAGAGAGAGAGAGAATGTGAGAGACAGAGAGAATGTGTGTGTGTGAGAGAGAGAGAATGTGAGAGAGAGTGAGAATGTGAGAGAGAGAGAGAGAATGTGAGAGACAGAGAGAATGTGTGAGAGAGAGAGAATGTGAGTGAGAGAGAGAGAATGAGAGAGAGAGAGAGAATGTGAGAGAGAGAGAGAGAATGTGAGAGAGAGAGAGAATGTGAGATCGTGAGAGAATGTGAGAGAGAGAATGTGTGGGACAGTGAGAGAATGTGAGAGAGAGAGAATGTGAGACAGAGAGAATGTGAGAGAGAGAGAATGTGAGACAGAGAGAATGTAAGAGAGAAAGAGAATGTGAGAGAGAGAGAGAATGTGAGAGAGAGAGAATGTGAGAGAGAGAGAAATTGTGAGAGAGAGAGAGAGAAATTGTGAGAGAGAGAGAGAGAATGTGAGAGAGAGAGAGAGAATGTGAGAGAGAGAGAGAATGTGATAGAGAGAGAATGTGTGAGAGAGAGAATGTGAGAGAGAGAATGTGTGAGAGAGAGAGTGCGTGAGAGAGAGAGAATGTGTGAGAGACAGAGAGAATGTGAGAGACAGAGAATGTGAGAGAGAGAGAGAGAATGTGAGAGAGACAATGTGTGAGAGAGAGAATGTGAGAGAGAGAGAGAGGGAGAATGTGTGAGAGAGAGAGAATGTGTGAGTGAGAGAGAGAGAGAATGTGTGAGTGAGAGAGAGAGAGAATGTGAGAGAGAGTGAGAATGTGAGAGAAAGAGAGAATGTGAGAGAGAGAGAGAATATGTGAGAGACAGAGAGAATACGTGAGAGAGAATGCGAGAGAGAATGTGTGAGAGAGCGAAAATGTGAGAGAGAGAGAATGTGTGTGAGAGAGAGAGAATGTGAGAGAGAGAGAGAATGTGTGTGAGAGAGAGAGAATGTGAGAGAGAGAGAGAATGTGTGTGAGAGAGAGAGAATGTGAGAGAGAGAGAGAATGTGTGAGAGAGAGAATGTGAGAGAGACAGAGAATGTGTGAGAGAGAGAGAATGTGTGAGAGAGAGAATATGTGTGAGAGAGAGGGAATATGAGAGAGAGGGAATGTGAGAGAGAGAGAGAATGTGAGAGAGAGAGAGAATGTGAGACAGAGAGAGAATGTGAGAGAGAGAGAATGTGTGAGAGAGAGAGAGAATGTGAGAGAGAGAGAATGTGAGAGAGAGAGAGAATGTGAGAGAGAGAGAATGTGAGACAGAGAGAGAATGTGAGAGAGAGAGAGAATGTGAAAGAGAGAGAATGTGAGAGAGAGAGAGGGAGAATGTGAGAGAGAGAGAATTTGAGACAGAGGGAGAATGTGAGACAGAGAGAATGTGAGAGAGAGAGAGAATGTGAAAGATAGAGAATGTGAGAGAGAGAGAGGGAGAGAATGTGAGAGAGTGAGAGAAATTGTGTGAGATAGAGAGAGAATGTGTGAGAGAGAGAGAATGTGTGAGAGAGAGAACGTGAGAAAGAGAGAATGTGCGAGAGAGAGAATGTGAGAGAGAGAATATGTGAGAGACAGAGAGAATGTGTGAGAGAGACAGAATGTGAGTGAGAGAGAGAATGAGAGAGAGAGAGAGAGAGAATGTGAGAGAGAGAGTGAATGTGAGATAGAGAATGTGAGACAGAGAGAGAGAATGTGAGACAGAGAGAGAGAATGTGAGAGAGAGAGAGAGAGAATGTGAGAGAAAGAGAATGTGAGAGAGAGAGAATGTGTGAGAGTGAGAGAGAATGTGTGGGAGAGGGAGAATGTGAGAGAGAGAGAATGTGTGAGAGAGAGAGAATGTGTGTGAGAGACAGAGAATCTGAGAGAGAGTAGGGAGTGTGTGAGAGAGAGAGAGAATGTGTGAGAGAGAGAATGTGTGATAGAGAGAATGTGTGATAAAGAGGGAATGTGAGAGAGAGAGAATGCGTGAGAGAGAGAGAGAATATGTGAGAGAGAGAATGCGAGAGAGAATGTGTGAGAGAGAGAAAATGTGAGAGAGAGAGAATGTGTGTGAGAGAGAGAATGTGAGAGAGGCAGAATGTGAGAGAGAGAGAGAATGTGTGTGAGAGAGCGAGAGAATGTGAGAGAGAGAATTTGAGAGAGAGAATGTGTGAGAGAATGTGAGAGAGCGAGAGAATGTGAGAGAGAGAGAATGTGTGAGAGACAGAGAGAGAGAGAGTGTGAGAGAGACAATGTGTGAGAAAGAGAGAATGTGAGAGAGAGAGAGAATGTGAGAGAGAGAGAGAGAATGTGTGTGAGAGACAGAGAATCTGAGAGAGAGGAGGGAGTGTGTGTGAGAGAGAGAGAATGTGTGAGAGAGAGAATGTGTGATAGAGAGGGAATGTGAGAGAGAGAGAATGTGTGAGAGAGAGAGAATGTGAGAGAGAGAGAGAGAATGTGAGACAGAGAGAGAATGAGAGAGAGAGAGAATATGTGAGAGAGAGAATGCGAGAGAGAATGTGTGAGAGAGAGAAAATGTGAGAGAGAGAGAATGTGATAGAGAGAGAATATGTGAGAGAGAGAATGTGAGTGAGAGAGAGAGAGAATGTGAGAGAGAGTGAGAATGTGAGAGAGAGAGAGAATGTGAGAGAGAGAGAGAATGTGTGAGAGACAGAGAGAATGTGAGAGAGAGAGAATGTGAGAGAGAGAGAGAAAATGTGAGAGAGAGAGAGAGAATGTGAGAGAGAGAGAATGTGTGAGAGAGAGAGAATGTGAGAGAGAGAGAGAATGTGTGAGAGAGAGAATGTGAGAGAGAGAGATAATGTGTGAGAGAGAGAATGTGTGAGAGAGAGAGAATGTGTGAGGGACAGAGAGAATGTGAGAGACAGAGAGAATGTGAGAGAGAATGTGAGAGAGAGAGAGAGAATGTGAGAGAGAGAGTGTGAGAGAGACAATGTGTGAGAAAGAGAGAATGTGTGAGAGAGAGAGAGGGTGAATGTGAGAGAGAGAGAATGTGTGAGAGAGAGAGAATGTGAGAGAGAGAGAGAATGTGTGTGAGAGACAGAGAATCTGAGAGAGAGTAGGGAGTGTGTGAGAGAGAGACAGAATGTGTGAGAGAGAGAATGTGTGATAGAGAGGGAATGTGAGAGAGAGAGAATGCGTGAGAGAGAGAGAGAATATGTGAGAGAGAAAATGCGAGAGAGAATGTGTGAGAGAGAGAAAATGTGTGAGAGAGAGAATGTGAGAGAGAGAGAGAATGTGATAGAGGCAGAATGTGAGAGAGAGAGAGAATGTGTGTGAGAGAGAGAGAGAATGTGAGAGAGAGAGAATTTGAGAGAGAGAGAGAATGTGTGAGAGAATGTGAGAGAGCGAGAGAATGTGAGAGAGAGAGAGAATGTGAGAGACAGAGAGAATGTGTGTGTGAGAGAGAGAGAGAATGTGAGAGAGAGTGAGAATGTGAGAGAGAGAGAGAGAATGTGAGAGACAGAGAGAATGTGTGAGAGAGAGAGAATGTGAGTGAGAGAGAGAGAATGAGAGAAAGAGAGAGAATGTGAGAGAGAGAGAGAGAGAATGTGAGAGAGAGAGAGAGAGAATGTGAGATCGTGAGAGAATGTGAGAGAGAGAATGTGTGGGACAGTGAGAGAATGTGAGAGAGAGAGAATGTGAGACAGAGAGAATGTGAGAGAGAGAGAATGTGAGACAGAGAGAATGTAAGAGAGAAAGAGAATGTGAGAGAGAGAGAGAATGTGAGAGAGAGAGAATGTGAGAGAGAGAGAAATTGTGAGAGAGAGAGAGAGAAATTGTGAGAGAGAGAGAGAGAATGTGAGAGAGAGAGAGAGAATGTGAGAGAGAGAGAGAATGTGATAGAGAGAGAATGTGTGAGAGAGAGAATGTGAGAGAGAGAAAGTGAGACAGACAGAGAGAATGCGTGAGAGAGAGAGAATGTGTGAGAGACAGAGAGAATGTGAGAGACAGAGAATGTGAGAGAGAGAGAATGTGAGAGAGACAATGTGTGAGAGAGAGAATGTGAGAGAGAGAGAGAGGGAGAATGTGTGAGAGAGAGAGAATGTGTGAGTGAGAGAGAGAGAGAATGTGTGAGTGAGAGAGAGAATGTGAGAGAGAGTGAGAATGTGAGAGAAAGAGAGAATGTGAGAGAGAGAGAGAATATGTGAGAGACAGAGAGAATACGTGAGAGAGAGAATGCGAGAGAGAATGTGTGAGAGAGCGAAAATGTGAGAGAGAGAGAATGTGTGTGAGAGAGAGAATGTGAGAGAGAGAGAGAGAATGTGAGCGAGAGAGAGAATGTGTGTGAGAGAGAGAGAATGTGAGAGAGAGAGAGAATGTGTGTGAGAGAGAGAGAATGTGAGAGAGAGAGAGAATGTGTGAGAGAGAGAATGTGAGAGAGATAGAGAATGTGTGAGAGAGAGAGAATGTGTGAGAGAGAGAATATGTGTGAGAGAGAGGGAATATGAGAGAGAGGGAATGTGTGAGAGAGGGAATGTGTGAGAGAGAGAATGTGTGAGAGAGAGAGAATGTGAGAGAGAGAGAGAATGTGAGACAGAGAGAGAATGTGAGAGAGAGAGAATGTGAGAGAGAGAGAGAATGTGAGAGAGAGAGAATGTGAGACAGAGAGAGAATGTGAGAGAGAGAGAGAATGTGAAAGAGAGAGAATGTGAGAGAGAGAGAGGGAGAATGTGAGAGAGAGAGAATTTGAGACAGGGAGAATGTGAGAGAGAGAACGTGAGACAGAGAGAGAATGTGAGACAGAGAGAATGTGAGAGAGAGAGAGAATGTGAAAGATAGAGAATGTGAGAGAGAGAGAGGGAGAGAATGTGAGAGAGTGAGAGAAATTGTGTGAGATAGAGAGAGAATGTGTGAGAGAGAGAGAATGTGTGAGAGAGAGAACGTGAGAAAGAGAGAATGTGCGAGAGAGAGAATGTGAGAGAGAGAATATGTGAGAGACAGAGAGAATGTGTGAGAGAGACAGAATGTGAGTGAGAGAGAGAATGAGAGAGAGAGAGAGAATGTGAGAGAGAGAGTGAATGTGAGATAGAGAATGTGAGACAGAGAGAGAGAATGTGAGACAGAGAGAGAGAATGTGAGAGAGAGAGAGAGAGAATGTGAGAGAAAGAGAATGTGAGAGAGAGAGAATGTGTGAGAGTGAGAGAGAATGTGTGGGAGAGGGAGAATGTGAGAGAGAGAGAATGTGTGAGAGAGAGAGAATGTGTGTGAGAGACAGAGAATCTGAGAGAGAGTAGGGAGTGTGTGAGAGAGAGAGAGAATGTGTGAGAGAGAGAATGTGTGATAGAGAGAATGTGTGATAAAGAGGGAATGTGAGAGAGAGAGAATGCGTGAGAGAGAGAGAGAATATGTGAGAGAGAGAATGCGAGAGAGAATGTGTGAGAGAGAGAAAATGTGAGAGAGAGAGAATGTGTGTGAGAGAGAGAATGTGAGAGAGGCAGAATGTGAGAGAGAGAGAGAATGTGTGTGAGAGAGAGAGAGAATGTGAGAGAGAGAATTTGAGAGAGAGAATGTGTGAGAGAATGTGAGAGAGCGAGAGAATGTGAGAGAGAGAGAATGTGAGAGACAGAGAGAATGTGTGTGTGAGAGAGAGAGCGAATGTGAGAGAGAGAGAATGTGAGAGAGAGAGAGAATGTGAGAGAGGCAGAATGTGAGAGAGAGAGAGAATGTGTGTGAGAGAGAGAGAGAATGTGAGAGAGAGAATTTGAGAGAGAGAGAACGTGTGAGAGAATGTGAGAGAGCGAGAGAATGTGAGAGAGAGAGAATGTGAGAGACAGAGAGAATGTGTGTGTGAGAGAGAGAGAGAATGTGAGAGAGAGAGAATGTGAGAGAGAGAGAGAATGTGAGAGAGAGAGAATGTGAGACAGAGAGAGAGAGAGAATGTGAAAGAGAGAGAATGTGAGAGAGAGAGAGAAATTGTGTGAGAGAGAGAGAATGTGATAGAGAGAATGTGATAGAGAGAGAATGTGTGAGAGAGAGAGAACGTGAGAGAGAGAATGTGTGAGAGAGAGAACGTGAGAGAGAGAGAATGTGTGAGAGACAGAGAGAATGTGTGAGAGAGACAGAATGTGAGTGAGAGAGAGAGAATGAGAGAGAGAGAATGTGAGAGAGAGAGAGAATGTGAGATAGAGAATGTGAGACAGAGAGAGAGAATGTGAGAGAGAGAGAGAATGTGAGAGAAAGAGAATGCGAGAGAGAGAGAATGTGTGAGAGTGAGAGAGAATGTGTGGGAGAGAGAGAATGTGAGAGGTAGAGGGAGAATGTGTGAGAGAGAGAGAGAATGGGAGAGAGCGAAAGAATGGGTGAGAGAGTGAATGTGGGAGAGAGAGAGAATGTGAGAGAGAGAGCCACTGGGAGAGAGAGAGAATGTGAGAGGAGCGAATGGGAGAGAGAGTATGTGAGAGAGAGAGAATGTGAGAGAGAGAGAGACAGAATGAGAGAGAGAGAATGGGAGAGAGAGAGAGAATGGGAGAGTGGGAGAGAGCGAGAGAATGTGAGAGAGAGAGAATGGGAGAGTGGGAGAGAATGTGAGAGAGAGAGAGAATGTGTGAGAGAGAGAGAGAATGTGTGAGAGTGTGAATGTGAGAGAGAATGTGAGAGAGGGAGAGAATGTGAGAGAGAGAGAGAATGTGAAAGAGAGAGAATGTGAGAGAGAGAGAGGGAGAGAATGTGAGAGAGAGAGAATTTGAGACAGAGAGAGAATGTGAGAGAGAGAGAGAATGTGAGAGAGAGAGAGAATGTGAGACAGAGAGAGAATGTGAGAGACAGAGAGAATGTGTGAGAGAGAGAGAATGTGAGTGAGAGAGAGAGAATGAGAATGTGAGAGAGAGAGAGAGAATGTGTGAGAGAGAGAGAGAGACTGTGAGATCGTGAGAGAATGTGAGAGAGAGAATGTGTGGGACAGTGAGAGAATGTGAGAGAGAGAGAATGTGAGACAGAGAGAATGTGAGACAGAGAGAATGTGAGAGAGAGAGAGAATGTGAGAGAGAGAATGTGAAAGAGAGAATGTGAGAGAAAGAGAGAGAATGTGAGAGCGAGAGAATGTAAGAGAGAAAGAGAATGTGAGAGAGAGAGAGAATGTGAGAGAGAGAGAATGTGAGAGAGAGAGAAATTGTGTGAGAGAGAGAGAGAAATTGTGAGAGAGAGAGAGAATGTGAGAGAGAGAGAATGTGAGAGAGAGAGAGAGAATATGAGAGACAGAGAGAGAATGTGAGAGAGAGAGAGAATGTTATAGAGAGAGAATGTGTGAGAGAGAGAATGTGAGAGAGAGAAAGTGAGAGAGACAGAGAGAATGTGTGAGAGAGAGAATGTGTGAGAGAGAGAATGTGTGAGAGAGAGAACGTGAGAGAGAGAGAATGTGTGAGAGAGAGAATGTGAGAGAGAGAATGTGTGAGAGAGACAGAATGTGAGTGAGAGAGAGAGAATGAGAGAGAGAGAGAGAGAATGTGAGAGAGAGAGAGAATGTGAGATAGAGAATGTGAGACAGAGAGAGAGAATGTGAGACAGAGAGAGAGAATGTGAGAGAGAGAGAGAATGTGAGAGAAAGAGAATGTGAGAGAGAGAGAATGTGTGAGAGTGCGAGAGAATGTGAGAGAGAGAGAGAATGTGAGAGACAGAGAGAATGTGTGTGTGAGAGAGAGAATGAGAGAGAGAGAGAGAATGTGAGAGAGAGAGAATGTGAGAGAGAGAGAGAGAGAATGTGAGATCGTGAGAGAATGTGAGAGAGAGAATGTGTGGGACAGTGAGAGAATGTGAGAGAGAGAGAATGTGAGACAGAGAGAATGTGAGAAAGAGAGAATGTGAGACAGAGAGAATGTAAGAGAGAAAGAGAATGTGAGAGAGAGAGAGAATGTGAGAGAGAGAGAATGTGAGAGAGAGAGAAATTGTGTGAGAGAGAGAGAGAAAATGTGAGAGAGAGAGAGAGAATGTGAGAGAGAGAATGTTAGAGAGAGAGAATGTGAGAGAGAGAGAGAATGTGATAGAGAGAGAATGTGTGAGAGAGAGAATGTGAGAGAGAGAAAGTGAGACAGACAGAGAGAATGTGTGAGAGAGAGAGTGCGTGAGAGAGAGAGAATGTGTGAGAGACAGAGAGAATGTGAGAGACAGAGAATGTGAGAGAGAGAGAGAGAATGTGAGAGAGACAATGTGTGAGAGAGAGAATGTGAGAGAGAGAGAGAGGGAGAATGTGTGAGAGAGAGAGAATGTGTGAGTGAGAGAGAGAGAGAATGTGTGAGTGAGAGAGAGAGAGAATGTGAGAGAGAGTGAGAATGTGAGAGAAAGAGAGAATGTGAGAGAGAGAGAGAATATGTGAGAGACAGAGAGAATACGTGAGAGAGAGAATGCGAGAGAGAATGTGTGAGAGAGCGAAAATGTGAGAGAGAGAGAATGTGTGTGAGAGAGAGAATGTGAGAGAGAGAGAGAGAATGTGAGCGAGAGAGAGAATGTGACAGACAGAATTTGAGAGAGAGAGAGAATGTGAGAGAGAGAGAGAATGTGTGTGAGAGAGAGAGAATGTGAGAGAGAGAGAGAATGTGTGTGAGAGAGAGAGAATGTGAGAGAGAGAGAGAATGTGTGAGAGAGAGAGAATGTGAGAGAGATAGAGAATGTGAGAGAGAGAGAGAATGTGAGAGAGATAGAGAATGTGTGAGAGAGAGAGAATGTGTGAGAGAGAGAGAATGTGTGAGAGAGAGAATATGTGTGAGAGAGAGGGAATATGAGAGAGAGGGAATGTGTGAGAGAGAGAGAATGTGAGAGAGAGAGAATGTGAGACAGAGAGAGAATGTGAGAGAGAGAGAATGTGTGAGAGAGAGAGAGAATGTGAGAGAGAGAGAATGTGAGAGAGAGAGAGAATGTGAGAGAGAGAATGTGAGACAGAGAGAGAATGTGAGACAGAGAGAGAATGTGAAAGAGAGAGAATGTGAGAGAGAGAGAGGGAGAATGTGAGAGAGAGAGAGAATGTGTGAGAGAGAGAACGTGAGAAAGAGAGAATGTGTGAGAGAGAGAATGTGAGAGAGAGAATATGTGAGAGACAGAGAGAATGTGTGAGACAGACAGAATGTGAGTGAGAGAGAGAGAATGAGAGAGAGAGAGAGAGAATGTGAGAGAGAGAGTGAATGTGAGATAGAGAATGTGAGACAGAGAGAGAGAATGTGAGAGAGAGAGAGAGAGAATGTGAGAGAGAGAGAATGTGTGAGAGTGAGAGAGAATGTGTGGGAGAGGGAGAATGTGAGAGAGAGAGAATGTGTGAGAGAGACAGAGAATCTGAGAGAGAGTAGGGAGTGTGTGAGAGAGAGAGAGAATGTGTGAGAGAGAGAATGTGTGATAGAGAGGGAATGTGAGAGAGAGAGAATGCGTGAGAGAGAGAGAGAATATGTGAGAGAGAGAATGCGAGAGAGAGAGAAAATGTGAGAGAGAGAGAATGTGTGTGAGAGAGAGAATGTGAGAGAGGCAGAATGTGAGAGAGAGAGAGAATGTGTGTGAGAGAGAGAGAGAATGTGAGAGAGAGAATTTGAGAGAGAGAGAATGTGTGAGAGAATGTGAGAGAGCGAGAGAATGTGAGAGAGAGAGAATGTGAGAGACAGAGAGAATGTGTGTGTGAGAGAGAGAGAGAATGTGAGAGAGAGAGAATGTGAGAGAGAGAGAGAATGTGAGAGAGGCAGAATGTGAGAGAGAGAGAGAATGTGTGTGAGAGAGAGAGAGAATGTGAGAGAGAGAATTTGAGAGAGAGAGAATGTGTGAGAGAATGTGAGAGAGCGAGAGAATGTGTGAGAGAGAGAATGTGAGAGACAGAGAGAATGTGTGTGTGAGAGAGAGAGAGAATGTGAGAGAGAGAGAATGTGAGAGAGAGAGAGAATGTGAGAGAGAGAGAATGTGAGACAGAGAGAGAATGTGAGACAGAGAGAATGAGAGAGAGAGAGAGGGAGAGAATGTGAGAGAGTGAGAGAAATTGTGTGAGAGAGAGAGAATGTGATAGAGAGAATGTGATAGAGAGAGAATGTGTGAGAGAGAGAGAACGTGAGAGAGAGAATGTGTGAGAGACAGAGAGAATGTGTGAGAGAGACAGAATGTGAGTGAGAGAGAGAGAATGAGAGAGAGAGAGAGAGAGAATGTGAGAGAGAGAGAGAATGTGAGATAGAGAATGTGAGACAGAGAGAGAGAATGTGAGAGAGAGAGAGAGAGAGAATGTGAGAGAAAGAGAATGTGAGAGAGAGAGAATGTGTGAGAGTGAGAGAGAATGTGTGGGAGAGAGAGAATCTGAGAGGTAGAGGGAGAATGTGTGAGAGAGAGAGAGAATGGGAGAGAGCGAAAGAATGGGTGAGAGAGTGAATGTGGGAGAGAGAGAGAATGTGAGAGAGAGAGCCACTGGGAGAGAGAGAGAATGTGAGAGGAGCGAATGGGAGAGAGAGTATGTGAGAGAGAGAGAATGTGAGAGAGAGAGAGACAGAAAGAGAGAGAGAGAGAATGGGAGAGAGAGAGAGAATGGGAGAGTGGGAGAGAGCGAGAGAATGTGAGAGAGAGAGAATGGGAGAGTGGGAGAGAATGTGAGAGAGAGAGAGAATGTGAAAGAGAGAGAATGTGAGAGAGAGAGAGGGAGAGAATGTGAGAGAGAGAGAATTTGAGACAGAGAGAGAATGTGAGACAGAGAGAGAATGTGAGAGAGAGAGAGAATGTGAGAGAGAGAGAATGTGAGAGACAGAGAGAATGTGTGAGAGAGAGAGAATGTGAGTGAGAGAGAGAGAATGAGAGAGAGAGAGAGAATGTGAGAGAGAGAGAGAGAATGTGTGAGAGAGAGAGAGACTGTGAGATCGTGAGAGAATGTGAGAGAGAGAATGTGTGGGACAGTGAGAGAATGTGAGAGAGAGAGAATGTGAGACAGAGAGAATGTGAGAGAGAGAGAATGTGAGACAGAGAGAATGTGAGAGAGAGAATGTGAAAGAGAGAATGTGAGAGAAAGAGAGAGAATGTGAGAGCGAGAGAATGTAAGAGAGAAAGAGAATGTGAGAGAGAGAGAGAATGTGAGAGAGAGAGAAATTGTGTGAGAGAGAGAGAGAGAATGTGAGAGAGAGAGAATATGTGAGAGACAGAGAGAGAATGTGAGAGAGAGAGAATGTTATAGAGAGAGAATGTGTGAGAGAGAGAATGTGAGAGAGAGAAAGTGAGAGAGACAGAGAGAACGTGTGAGAGAGAGAACGTGAGAGAGAGAGAATGTGAGAGAGAGAGAATGTGTGAGAGAGAGAATGTGTGAGAGAGACAGAATGTGAGTGAGAGAGAGAGAATGAGAGAGAGAGAGAGAGAATGTGAGAGAGAGAGAGAATGTGAGATAGAGAATGTGAGACAGAGAGAGAGAATGTGAGAGAGAGAGAGAGAGAATGTGAGAGAAAGAGAATGTGAGAGAGAGAGAATGTGTGAGAGTGAGAGAGAATGTGAGAGAGAGAGAGAGAATGTGAGAGAGAGAGACTGTGAGATCGTGAGAGAATGTGAGAGAGAGAATGTGTGGGACAGTGAGAGAATGTGAGAGAGAGAGAATGTGAGACAGAGAGAATGTGAGACAGAGAGAATGTGAGAGAGAGAGAGAATGTGAGAGAGAGAATGTGAGAGATAGAGAGAGAATGTGAGAGCGAGAGAATGTAAGAGAGAAAGAGAATGTGAGAGAGAGAGAATGTGAGAGAGAGAGAAATTGTGAGAGAGAGAGAGAGAATGTGAGAGAGAGAGAATGTGAGAGAGAGAGAGAGAGAATATGTGAGAGACAGAGAGAATGTGAGAGAGAGAGAGAATGTGTGAGAGAGAGAATGTGAGAGAGAGAAAGTGAGAGAGACAGAGAGAATGTGTGAGAGAGAGAATGTGTGAGAGAGAGAATGTGTGAGAGACAGAGAATGTGTGAGATACAGAGAGAATGTGAGAGAAAGAGAATGTGAGAGGGAGAGAGAGAATGTGAGAGAGACAATGTGAGAGAGAGAGAGCGGGAGAATGTGAAAGAGAGAGAATGTGTGAGAGAGAGAGAATGTGTGAGTGAGAGAGAGAGAGAATGTGAGAGAAAGAAAGAATGTGAGAGAGAGAGAATATGTGAGAGACAGAGAGAATACGTGAGAGAGAGAATGCGAGAGAGAATGTGTGAGAGAGCGAAAATGTGAGAGAGAGAGAATGTGTGTGAGAGAGAGAATGTGTGTGAGAGAGAGAATGTGAGAGAGAGAGAGAATGTGAGCGAGAGAGAGAATGTGAGAGACAGAATTTGAGAGAGAGAGAGAATGTGAGAGAGAGAGAGAATGTGTGTGAGAGAGAGAGAATGTGAGAGAGAGAGAATGTGAGAGAGAGAGAGAATGTGTGTGATAGAGAGAGAATGTGAGAGAGAGAGAGAATGTGAGAGAGAGAGAGAATGTGTGAGAGAGAGAATGTGAGAGAGATAGAGAATGTGTGAGAGAGAGAGAATGTGTGAGAGAGAGGGAATATGAGAGAGAGGGAATGTGTGAGAGAGAGAGAATGGGTGAGAGAGAGAGAGAATGTGAGAGAGAGAGAATGTGAGACAGAGAGAATGTGAGACAGAGAGAATGTGAGAGAGAGAGAGAATGTGAGAGAGAGAGAGAATGTGAAAGAGAGAGAATGTGAGAGAGAGAGAGGGACAGAATGTGAGAGAGAGAGAATTTGAGACAGAGAGAGAATGTGAGACAGAGAGAGAATGTGAGACAGAGAGAGAATGTGAGAGAGAGAATGTGAGAGAGAGAGAATGTGAGACAGAGAGAGAATGTGAGACAGAGAGAATGTGAGAGAGAGAGAGAATGTGAAAGAGAGAGAATGTGAGAGAGAGAGAGGGAGAGAATGTGAGAGAGTGAGAGAAATTGTGTGAGAGAGAGAGAATGTGAAAGAGAGAATGTGATAGAGAGAGAATGTGTGAGAGAGAGAGAATGTGTGAGAGAGAGAATATGTGAGAGACAGAGAGAATGTGTGAGAGAGACAGAATGTGAGTGAGAGAGAGAGAATGTGAGAGAGAGAGAGAATGTGAGAGAGAGAGAGAATGTGAGACAGAGAAAGAGAATGTGAGAGAGAGAGAATGTGTGAGAGTGAGAGAGAATGTGTGGGAGAGAGAGAATGTGAGAGGTAGAGGGAGAATGTGTGAGAGAGAGAGAGAATGGGAGAGAGCGAAAGAATGGGTGAGAGAGTGAATGTGGGAGAGAGTGAGAATGTGAGAGAGAGAGCCACTGGGAGAGAGAGCGAATGGGAGAGAGAGTATGTGAGAGAGAGAGAGAATGTGAGAGAGAGAGAGAGAATGTGAGAGAGAGAGAGAATGTGAGAGAGAGAGAGAATGGGAGAGAGAGAGAGAATGGGAGAGTGGGAGAGAGCGAGAGAATGTGAGAGAGAGAGAATGTGTGAGAGAGTGTGAATGTGAGAGAGAATGTGTGAGAGAGTGAGAATGTGAGAGAGGGAGAGAATGTGAGAGAGAGAGAGAATGTGAAAGAGAGAGAATGTGAGAGAGAGAGAGGGAGAGAATGTGAGAGAGAGAGAATTTGAGACAGAGAGAGAATGTGAGACAGAGAGAGAATGTGAGAGAGAGAATGTGAGAGAGAGAGAATGTGAGACAGAGAGAATGTGAAAGAGAGAGAATGTGAGAGAGGGAGAGAATGTGAGAGAGTGAGAGAATGTGTGAGAGAGTGTGAATGTGAGAGAGAATGTGTGAGAGAGTGTGAATGTGAGAGAGGGAGAATGTGAGAGGTAGAGAATGGAAGAGAGAGAGAATGTGAGAGAGAGAGCCACTGGGAGAGAGAGAGAATGTGAGAGAGAGCGAATGGGAGAGAGAGTATGTGAGAGAGAGAGAATGTGAGAGAGAGAATGTGAGAGAGAGAGAGAATGGGAGAGAGAGAGAGAATGGGAGAGTGGGAGAGAGCGAGAGAATGTGAGAGAGAGAGAATGGGAGAGTGGGAGAGAATGTGAGAGAGAGAGAGAATGTGTGAGAGAGAGAGAATGTGTGAGAGAGTGTGAATGTGAGAGAGAATGTGTGAGAGAGTGTGAATGTGAGAGAGGGAGAATGTGAGAGGGAGAGAATGGGAGAGAGAGAGAATGTGTGAGAGAGAGAATGTGTGTGAGAGAGAGAATGTGTGAGAGAGAGAGAATGGGAGAGAGAATGTGTGTGAGAGAGAATGTGAGAGAGAGAGAATGTGAGAGAGAGAGAGAATGTGAGAGAGAGAGAGAGAGAACTTGAGAGAGAGAATGTGTGTGTGTGAGAGAGAGAGAATGTGAGAGAGAGTGAGAATGTGAGAGAGAGTGAGAATGTGAGAGAGAGAGAGAATATGTGAGAGAGAGAGAGAATATGTGAGAGACAGAGAGAATGTGTGTGAGAGAGAGAATGTGAGTGAGAGAGAGGGAGAGAATGTGAGACAGAGAGAGAATGTGAGACAGAGAGAGAATGTGAGAGAGAGGGAATGTGAGAGAGAGAATGTGAAAGAGAGAGAATGTGATAGAAAGAGAGAGAATGTGAGAGAGAGAGAATGAGAGAGGGAGAGAATGTGAGAGAGTGAGAGAAATTGTGTGTGAGAGAATGTGAGAGAGCGAGAGAATGTGAGAGAGAGAGAGAAAGTGAGAGAGAGAGAGAATGTGTGAGAGAGAGAATGTGAGAGAGAGAGAGAATATGTGTGAGACAGAGAGAATGTGTGAGAGAGAGAGAATGTGAGTGAGAGAGAGAGAATGTGAGAGAGAGAGAGAGAATGTGAGATCGTGAAAGAATGTGAGAGAGAATGTGTGGGACAGTGAGAGAATGTGAGAGAGAGAGAATGTGAGACAGAGAGAATGTGTGAGAGAGAGAGAATGTGAGAGAGAGAGAATTTGTGAGAGAGAGAGAGAATGTGAGACAGAGAGAGAATGTGAGAGAGAGAGAAATTGTGTGAGAGAGAGAGAGAAATTGTGAGAGAGAGAGAGAGAATGTGAGAGAGAGAGAATATGTGAGAGACAGAGAGAATGTGAGAGAGAGAGAGAATGTGAGAGAGAGAGAGAATATGTGTAAGACAGAGAGAATGTGTGAGAGAGAGAGAATGTGAGAGAGAGAGAGAATGTGAGAGAGAGAGAGAGAATGTGAGATCGTGAAAGAATGTGAGAGAGAGAATGTGTGGGACAGTGAGAGAATGTGAGAGAGAGAGAATGTGAGACAGAGAGAATGTGTGAGAGAGAGAGAATGTGAGAGAGAGAGAATGTGAGAGAGAGAGAGAATGTGAGACAGAGAGAATGTGAGAGAGAGAGAGATTGTGTGAGAGAGAGAATGTTAGAGAGAGAGAGAGAATGTGAGAGAGAGAGAGAGAGAATGTGTGTGATAGAGAGAATGTGTGTGAGAGAGGGAATATGAGAGAGAGAGAATGTGAGAGAGAGAGAGAATGTGAGAGAGCGAGAGAATGTGTGAGAGAGAGAATGTGTGAGAGAGAGAATGAGAGAGAGAGAATGTGTGTGAGAGAGAGAGAGAATGTGAGAGAGAGAGAGAGAATGTGAGAGAGAGAGAGAGGATGTGTTGAGAGCGAGAGAATGTGAGAGAGAGAGAATGTGAGAGATGGAGAATGTGTGAGAGAGAGAGAGAATGTGTGTGATAGAGAGAATGTTTTTGAGAGAAGGAATGTGAGAGAGAGAGAATATTGAGAGAGAGAGAGAATGTGAGAGAGAGAGAATATTGAGAGAGAGAGAGAATGTGAGAGAGAGAGAATGTGTGAGAGAGTGAGAGAATGTGTGAGAGAGAGAGAGAATGTGAGAGAGAGAGAATGTGAGACAGACAGAGAATGTGAGAGAGAGAATGTGAGAGAAAGCGAGAGAATGTAAGAGAGAGAGAGAATGTGAGAGAAAGCGAGAGAATGTGTGAGAGAGAGAGAGAATGTGAGAGAGAGAAAAATTGTGAGAGAGAGAGAGAATGTGAGAGAGAGAGAGAATGTGTGAGAGAATGTGAGAGAGAGAGAGAATGTGAGAGAGAGAGAATGTGAGAGAGAGAGAATGTGAGAGAGAGAATGTGTGAGAGAGAGAGAATGTGAGAGAGAGCGAGAATGTGAGACAGAGAGATTGTGTGAGAGAGAGGGAATGTGAGAGAGAGAGAGAATGTGAGAGATAGAGAATGTGAGAGAGAGAGAATGTGAGAGAGACAATGTGTGTGAGAGAGAGAGAATGAGTGAGAGAGAGAGAATGTGAGAGAGAGAGAATGTGTGAGAGAGAGAGAATGTGTGTGAGAGACAGAGAATCTGAGAGACAGAGAGAATGTGTGAGAGAGAGAGAGAGAATGTGAGAGAGAGAGAATGAGAGAGAGAGAAAATGTGAGAGAGAGAGAATGTGTGTGAGAGAGAGAGAGAAAATGTGAGAGAGAGAGAGAAAGTGTGAGAGAGAGAGAGAATGTGTGAGAGAGAGAATGAGAGAGAGAATGTGTGTGTGTGAGAGAGAGAAAATGTGAGAGAGAGAGAATGGGAGAGAGAGAGAATGGGAGAGTGGGAGAGAGAGAGAATGTGAGATAGAGAGAATGAGAGAGAGAGAGAATGTGAGAGAGAGAGAGAGAATGTGTGTGAGAGAGAGAATGTGAGAGAGAGAGGGAGAATGTGAGAGAGAGAGAGAATGTGTGAGAGAGTGTGAATGTGAGAGAGAATGTGAGAGAGAGAGAATATGAGAGAGGGAGAGAATGGGAGAGAGAGAGAATGTGTGAGAGAGAGAGAATGTGTGAGAGAGAGAATGTGAGAGAGAGAGAATGTGAGAGAAAGAGAGAATGTGAGAGAAAGAGAGAATGTGAGAGAGAGAGAATGTGAGACCGAGAGAGAGAATGTGTGAGAGAGTGAATGTGAGAGAGAGAGAATGTGTGAGAGAGAGGGAATGTGAGAGAGAGAATGTGTGAGAGAGAGAGAGAATGTGTGAGAGAGAGGGAATGTGAGAGAGAGAGAATGTGTGAGAGAGAGAATGAGAGAGAGAGAGGAAATGTGAGAGAGAGAGAGAGAATGTGTGTGAGAGAGAGAGAGAATGTGTGTGAGAGAGAGAAAATGAGAGAGAGAGAATGTGTGTGTGAGAGAGAGAGAAAATATGATAGAGAGAGAATGTGAGAGAGAGAGAGAGAATGTGAGAGAGAGAGAATGTGAGAGAGAGAGAATGTGAGAGAGAGAGAATGTATGTGAGAGAGAGAGAATGTATGTGAGAGAGAGAGAGAATGTGAGAGAGAGATTGTGTGAGAGAGAGAATGTTAGAGAGAGAGAGAGAATGTGAGAGAGAGAGAGAGAGAATGTGTGTGATAGAGAGAATGTGTGTGATAGAGAGAATGTGTGTGAGAGAGGGAATATGAGAGAGAGAGAATGTGAGAGAGAGAGAGAATGTGAGAGAGCGAGAGAATGTGTGAGAGAGAGAATGTGTGAGAGAGAGAATGAGAGAGAGAGAATGTGTGTGAGAGAGAGAGAGAATGTGAGAGAGAGAGAGAGAATGTGAGAGAGAGAGAGAGGATGTGTTGAGAGCGAGAGAATGTGAGAGAGAGAGAATGTGAGAGATGGAGAATGTGTGAGAGAGAGAGAGAATGTGTGTGATAGAGAGAATGTTTTTGAGAGAAGGAATGTGAGAGAGAGAGAATATTGAGAGAGAGAGAGAATGTGAGAGAGAGAGAATATTGAGAGAGAGAGAGAATGTGAGAGAGAGAGAATGTGTGAGAGAGTGAGAGAATGTGTGAGAGAGAGAGAGAATGTGAGAGAGAGAGAATGTGAGACAGACAGAGAATGTGAGAGAGAGAATGTGAGAGAAAGCGAGAGAATGTAAGAGAGAGAGAGAATGTGAGAGAAAGCGAGAGAATGTAAGAGAGAGAGAGAATGTGAGAGAGAGAGAGAATGTGAGAGAGAGAAAAATTGTGAGAGAGAGAGAGAATGTGAGAGAGAGAGAGAATGTGTGAGAGAATGTGAGAGAGAGAGAGAATGTGAGAGAGAGAGAATGTGAGAGAGAGAGAATGTGAGAGAGAGAATGTGTGAGAGAGAGAGAATGTGAGAGAGAGCGAGAATGTGAGACAGAGAGATTGTGTGAGAGAGAGGGAATGTGAGAGAGAGAGAGAATGTGAGAGATAGAGAATGTGAGAGAGAGAGAATGTGAGAGAGACAATGTGTGTGAGAGAGAGAGAATGAGTGAGAGAGAGAGAATGTGAGAGAGAGAGAATGTGTGAGAGAGAGAGAATGTGTGTGAGAGACAGAGAATCTGAGAGACAGAGAGAATGTGTGAGAGAGAGAGAGAGAATGTGAGAGAGAGAGAGAATGTGTGTGAGAGAGGGAATGTGAGATAGAGAGAATGTGAGAGAGAGAGAATGTGAGAGAGAGAGAGAATGTGTGAGAGAGAGAGAATGTGAGAGAGAGAGAATGTGTGAGAGAGAGAATGTGAGAGAGAGAGAATGTGAGAGAGGGAGAATGGGAGAGTGACAGAGAATGGGAGAGAGAGAGAGAATGGGAGAGAGAGAGAGAACGGGTGAGAGAGAGAATGGGAGAGAGCGAAAGAATGGGAGAGAGAGTGAATGTGAGAGAGAGAGAGACTGGGAGAGAGAGAGAATGTGAGAAAGAGCGAATGGGAGAGAGAGAATGGGAGAGAGATAGAGAATGTGAGAGAGAGAGAATGGGAGAGAGAGAATGGGAGAGTGGGAGAGAATGAGAGAGAGAGAGAATGTGAGAGAGAGAATGTGAGAGAGAATGTGAGAGAAAGAGAGAATGTGTGAGAGAGTGAATGTGAGAGAGAGAGAATGTGTGAGAGAGAGGGAATTTGAGAGAGAGAGAGAATGTGAGAGCGAGAGAGAATGTGAGAGCGAGAGAGAATGTGAGTGTGAGAGTGAGAATGTGTGAGTGAGAGAGAGAATGTATGAGAGAGAGAATGTGTGAGAGAGAGGGAATGTGAGAGAGAGAGAATGTGTGAGAGAGAATGAGAGAGAGAATGTGTGTGAGAGAGAGAGAATGTGAGAGAGAGAGAATGTGTGAGAGAGAGAAAGAAAGGGAGAGAGAGAGAATGGGAGAGAGCGAAAGAATTGGAGAGAGAGTGAATGTGAGAGAGATCGAATGGGAGAGAGAGTATGTGAGAGAGAGAGAGAGAGAATGGGAGAGAGAGAGAGAATGTGAGAGAGAGAGAATGTGAGAGAGAGAGAATGTGAGAGAGAGAGAGAATGTGAGAGAGAGAATGTGAGAGAGAGAGAGAATGTGTGTGAGAGAGAGAATGTGAGAGAGAGGGAGAATGTGAGAGAGAGAGAGAATGTGAGAGAGAGAGAATGTGAGAGAGAGAGAATGTGAGAGAGAGAAAGAAAGGGAGAGAGAGAGAATGGGAGAGAGCGAAAGAATGGGAGAGAGAGTGAATGTGAGAGAGAGAGAGACTGGGAGAGAGAGAGAATGTGAGAGACAGCGAATGGGAGAGAGAGTATGTGAGAGAGAGAGAATGTGAGAGAGAGAGAGAGAGAATGGGAGAGAGAGAGAGAATGGGAGAGAGAGAGAATGTGAGAGAGAGAGAATGTGAGAGAGAGAGAATGAGAGAGAGAGAGAATGTGAGAGAGAGAATGTGAGAGAGAGAGAGAATGTGTGTGAGAGAGAGAATGTGAGAGAGAGAGGGAGAATGTGAGAGAGAGAGAGAATGTGTGTGTGTGAGAGAGAGAGAATGGGATAGAGAGAGAATGTGAGAGAGAGAATGTGTGAGAAAATGTGAGAGAGAGAGAGAATGTGAGAGAGAGAGAGAATGTGAGAGAGAGAGAATGTGTGAGAGAGAGCGAGAATGTGAGAGGGAGAGAATGTGTGAGAGAGAGGGAATGTGAGAGATAGAGAATGTGAGAGAGAGAGTGAATGTGAGAGAGAGAATGTGTGTGAGAGAGAGAGAATGAGTGAGAGAGAGAGAATGTGAGAGAGAGAGAATGTGTGAGAGAGAGAGAATGTGTGAGAGAGAGAGAGATTGTGTGTGAGAGTCAGAGAATCTGAGAGATAGAGGGAATGTGAGAGAGAGAGACAATGTGAGAGAGAGAGAATGTGAGAGAGAGAATGTGTGAGAGAGAGAATGTGTGTGAGAGAGAAAGAGAATGTGAGAGAGAATGTGTGTGAGAGAGAAAGAGAATGTGAGAGAGAATGTGTGTGAGAGAGAGAATGTGAGAGAGCGAGAGAATGTGAGAGAGAGAGAATGTGAGAGAGGGAGAATGTGAGAGAGAGAATGTGTGAGAGGGAGAATGTGAGAGAGAGAGAGAATGTGAGACAGAGAGAGAGAATGTGAGAGAGAGAGAGAGAGAATGTGAGAGAGAGAGAATGTGTGAGAGAGAGAATGTGTGTGAGAGAGAGAGAGAATGTGAGGGAGAGAGCGAGAATGTGAGAGAGAGCGAATGTGAGAGAGCGAGAGAATGTGAGAGAGAGAGAATGTGAGAGAGGGAGAATGTGAGAGAGAGAATGTGTGAGAGAGAGAGAATGTAGAGAGAGAGAGAGAGAATGTGTGTGTGAGAGAGAGAATGTGTGAGAGAGAGAGAATATTGAGAGAGAGAGAGAATGTGAGAAAGAGAGAGAATGTGAGACAGAGAGAGAATGTGAGAGAGAGAGAATGTGAGAGAGAGAGAATGTGTGAGAGAGAGAATGTGTGTGAGAGAGGGAGAGAATGTGAGAGAGAGATAGAGAATGTGAGAGAGAGAGAATGTGTGTGAGAGAGAGAATGTGAGAGAGCGAGAGAATGTGAGAGAGAGAGAATGTGAGAGAGGGAGAATGTGTGAGAGAGAGAATGTGTGTGAGAGAGATAAAGAATGTGAGAGAGAATGTGTGTGAGAGAGAGAATGTGAGAGAGCGAGAGAATGTGAGAGAGAGAGAATGTGAGAGAGGGAGAATGTGAGAGAGAGAATGTGTGAGAGGGAGAATGTGAGAGAGAGAGAGAATGTGAGACAGAGAGAGAGAATGTGAGAGAGAGAGAGAGAATGTGTGAGAGAGAGAATGTGTGAGAGAGAGAATGTGTGTGAGAGAGAGAGAGAATGTGAGAGAGAGAGCGAGAATGTGAGAGAGAGAGAATGTGAGAGAGAGAGAATGTGAGAGAGGGAGAATGTGAGAGAGAGAATGTGTGAGAGAGAGAGAATGTAGAGAGAGAGAGAGAGAATGTGTGTGTGAGAGAGAGAATGTGTGAGAGAGAGAGAATATTGAGAGAGAGAGAGAATGTGAGAGAGAGAGAATGTGAGAAAGAGAGAGAATGTGAGAGAGAGAGAGAGAATGTGAGACAGAGAGAGAATGTGAGAGAGAGAGAATGTGTGAGAGAGAGAATGTGTGAGAGAGAGAATGTGTGTGAGAGAGGAAGAGAATGTGAGAGAGAGATAGAGAATGTGAGAGAGAGAGAATGTGTGTGAGAGAGAGAGAATGTGTGTGAGAGAGAGAATGTGAGAGAGCGAGAGAATGTGAGAGAGAGAGAATGTGAGAGAGAGAATGTGTGAGAGAGAGAGAATGTGAGAGAGAGAGAGAATGTGAGACAGAGAGAGAGAATGTGTGAGAGAGAGAATGTGAGAGAGAGAGAGAGAGAATGTGTGAGAGAGAGAGAGAATGTGAGAGAGAATGTGAGAGAGAGAGAGAGAATGTGTGGGAGAGAGAGAATGTGAGAGAGAGAGAGAATGTGAGAGGTAGAGGGAGAATGTGTGAGAGAGAGAATGGGAGAGAGAGAGAGAAAGGGAGAGAGAGAATGGGAGAGAGCGAAAGATTGGGAGAGAGAGTGAATGTGAGAGAGAGAGAGACTGGGAGAGAGAGAGAATGTGAGAGAGAGAGAAAGTGAGAGAGAGTATGTGAGAGAGAGAGAATGTGAGAGAGAGAGAGAATGGGAGAGAGAGAGAATGGGAGAGTGGGAGAGAGAGAGAAAGTGAGAGAGAGAGAATGGGAGAGAGAGAATGGGAGAGAGAGAGCATGAGAGAGAGAGAGAATGTGAGAGAGAGAGAGAATGTGTGTGAGAGAGAGAATGTGAGAGAGAGAGGGAGAATGTGAGAGAGAGAGAGAATGTGTGAGAGAGTGTGAATGTGAGAGAGAATGTGAGAGAGAGAGAATATGAGAGAGGGAGAGAATGGGAGAGAGAGAGAATGTGTGAGAGAGAGAGAGAATGTGTGAGAGAGAGAATGTGAGAGAGAGAGAGAATGTGAGAGAAAGAGAGAATGTGAGAGAGAGAGAGAATGAGAGAGAGAGAATGTGAGAGCGAGAGAGAGAATGTGTGAGAGAGTGAATGTGAGAGAGAGAGAATGTGTGAGAAAGAGGGAATGTGAGAGAGAGAATGTGAGAGAGAGAGAGAATGTGTGAGAGAGAGAGAGAATGTGTGAGAGAGAGAGAGAGAATGTGAGAGAGAGGGAATGTGAGAGAGAAAGAATGTGTGAGAGAGAGAATGAGAGAGAGAGAGAAAATGTGAGAGAGAGAGAATGTGTGTGAGAGAGAGAGAGAAAATGTGAGAGAGAAAGAGAAAGTGTGAGAGAGAGAGAATGTGTGAGAGAGAGAATGTGTGAGAGAGTGAATGAGAGAGAGAGAATGTGTGTGTGAGAGAGAGAAAATATGATAGAGAGAGAATGTGAGAGAGAGAGAGAATGTGAGAGAGAGAATGTGAGAGAGAGATTGTGTGAGAGAGAGAGAATGTAAGAGAGAGAGAGAGAGAGAATGTGAGAGAGAGAGAGAGAGAGAGAATGTGTGTGATAGAGAGAATGTGTGTGATAGAGAGAATGTGTGTGAGAGAGGGAATATGAGAGAGAGAGAGAGAATGTGAGAGAGCGAGAGAATGTGTGAGAGAGAGAATGTGTGAGAGAGAGAATGAGAGAGAGAGAATGTGTGTGAGAGAGAGAGAGAATGTGAGAGAGAGAGAGAGAATGTGAGAGAGAGAGAGAGAATGTGAGAGAGCGAGAGAATGTGAGAGAGAGAGAATGTGAGAGAGGGAGAATGTGAGAGAGAGAATGTGTGAGAGAGAGAGAATGTGAGAGAGAGAGAGAGAGAATGTGTGTGATAGAGAGAATGTGTGTGATAGAGAGAATGTGTGTGAGAGAGGGAATATGAGAGAGAGAGAATGTGAGAGAGAGAGAGAGAATGTGAGAGAGAGAGAGAATGTGTGAGAGAGAGAATGTGTGAGAGAGAGAATGAGAGAGAGAGAATGTGTGTGAGAGAGAGAGAGAATGTGAGAGAGAGCGAGAGAGGGAGAATGTGAGAGAGAGAATGTGTGAGAGAGAGAATGTAGAGAGAGAATGTGAGAGAGAGAGAGAGAGAATGTGAGAGAGAGAGAGAATGTGTGTGAGAGAGATAGAGTGTGTGATAGAGAGGATGTTTTTGAGAGAGGGAATGTGAGAGAGAGAGAATGTGAGAGAGAGAGAATGTGTGAGAGAGTGAGAGAATGTGTGAGAGAGTGAGAGAATGTGTGAGAGAGAGAGAGAATGTGAGACAGACAGAGAATGTGAGAGAGAGAGAATGTGAGAGAGAGAGAGAATGTGAGAGAGAGAATGTGAGAGAGAGCGAATGTGAGAGAGAGAGAGAATGTGAGAGAGAGAGAGAATGTGTGAGAGAATGTGAGAGAGAGAGAATGTGTGAGAGAGAGAGAGAATGTGAGAGAGAGAGAGAATGTGTGAGACAGAGAGAATGTGAGAGAGAGCGAGAATGTGAGACAGAGAGATTGTGTGAGAGAGAGGGAATGTGAGAGAGAGAGAGAGAGAGAATGTGAGAGATAGAGAATGTGAGAGTGAGAGAATGTGAGAGAGACAATGTGTGTGAGAGAGAGAGAATGAGTGAGAGAGAGAGAATGTGTGAGAGAGAGAGAATGTGAGAGAGAGAGAGAATGTGAGAGAGAGAGAGAATGTGAGAGCGAGAGAGAATGTGTGAGAGAGAGAGAGAATGTGAGAGAGAGAGAGAATGTGTGTGATAGAGGGAATGTGAGAGAGAGAGAATGTGAGAGAGAGAGAGAATGTGAGAGAGAGAGAGAATGTGAGAGAGAGAAAATGTGAGAGAGGGAGAATGTGAGAGAGAGAATGTGTGAGAGAGAGAGAATGTGAGAGAGAGAGAATGTGAGAGAGAGAGAGAATGTGAGACAGAGAGAGAGAATGTGAGACAAAGAGATAGAATGTGAGTAGAGAGAGAATGTGTGAGAGAGAGAGAGAATGTGAGAGAGAGAGAGAGAATGTGAGAGAGAGAGAGAGAGAATGTGGGAGAGAGAGAATGTGAGAGGTAGAGGGAGAATGTGTGAGAGAGAGAATGGGAGAGAGAGAGAGAATGGGAGAGAGCGAAAGAATGGGAGAGAGAGTGAATGTGAGAGAGAGAGAGACTGGGAGAGAGAGAGAATGTGAGAGAGAGCGAATGGGAGAGAGAGTGTGTGAGAGAGAGAGAATGGGAGAGAGAGAGAGAATGGGAGAGAGGGAGAATGGGAGAGTGGGAGAGAGAGAGAATGTGAGAGAGAGAGAATGGGAGAGAGAGAATGTGAGAGAGAGAGAATGAGAGAGAGAGAGAATGTGAGAGAGAGAATGTGTGTGAGAGAGAGAGAGAATGTGTGAGAGAGTGTGAATGTGAGAGAGAATGTGAGAGAGAGAATATGAGAGAGGGAGAGAATGGGAGAGAGAGAGAATGTGTGAGAGAGAGAGAGAATGTGAGAGAGAGAGAATGTGAGAGAAAGAGAGAATGTGAGAGAAAGAGAGAATGTGTGAGAGAGAGAATGTGAGAGAGAGAATGTGAGAGAGAGAGAATGTGAGAGCGAGAGAGAGAATGTGTGAGAGAGTGAATGTGAGAGAGAGAGAATGTGTGAGAAAGAGGGAATGTGAGAGAGAGAATGTGAGAGAGATAGAGAATGTGTGAGAGAGAGAGAGAATGTGTGAGAGAGAGAGAGAATGTGTGAGAGAGAGAGAGAGAATGTGTGAGAGAGAGAATGTGTGAGAGAGAGGGAATGTGAGAGAGAGAGAATGTGTGAGAGGGAGAATGAGAGAGAGAGAGAGAAAATGTGAGAGAGAGAGAATGTGTGTGAGAGAGAGAGAGAAAATGTGAGAGAGAAAGAGAAAGTGTGAGAGAGAGAGAATGTGTGAGAGAGAGAATGAGAGAGAGAGAATGTGTGTGTGAGAGAGAGAAAATCTGATAGAGAGAGAATGTGAGAGAGAGAGAGAATGTGAGAGAGAGAATGTGAGAGAGAGAGAATGTATGTGAGAGAGAGATTGTGTGAGAGAGAGAGAATGTAAGAGAGAGAGAGAGAATGTGAGAGAGAGAGAGAGAGAATGTGTGTGAGAGAGGGAATATGAGAGAGAGAGAATGTGAGAGAGAGAGAGAGAATGTGAGAGAGCGAGAGAATGTGTGAGAGAGAGAATGAGAGAGAGAGAATGTGTGTGAGAGAGAGAGAGAATGTGAGAGAGAGAGAGAGAATGTGAGAGAGCGAGAGAATGTGAGAGAGAGAATGTGAGAGAGGGAGAATGTGAGAGAGAGAATGTGTGAGAGAGAGAGAATGTAGAGAGAGAGAGAGAGAGAGAATGTGAGAGAGAGAGAGAGAATGTGTGTGATAGAGAGAATGTGTGTGAGAGAGGGAATATGAGAGAGAGAGAATGTGAGAGAGAGAGAGAGAATGTGAGAGAGCGAGAGAATGTGTGAGAGAGAGAATGTGTGAGAGAGAGAATGAGAGAGAGAGAATGTGTGTGAGAGAGAGAGAGAATGTGAGAGAGAGAGAGAGAGAATGTGAGAGAGCGAGAGAATGTGAGAGCGAGAGAATGTGAGAGAGAGAGAATGTGAGAGAGGGAGAATGTGAGAGAGAGAATGTGTGAGAGAGAGAGAGAATGTAGAGAGAGAGAGAGAGAGAGAATGTGTGAGAGAGAGAGAGAATGTGTGTGACAGAGAGGATGTTTTTGAGAGAGGGAATGTGAGAGAGAGAATATTGAGAGAGAGAGAGAATGTGAGAGAGAGAGAATGTGTGAGAGAGTGAGAGAATGTGTGAGAGAGTGAGAGAATGTGTGAGAGAGAGAGAGAATGTGAGACAGACAGAGAATGTGAGAGAGAGAGAATGTGAGAGAGAGCGAATGTGAGAGAGAGAGAGAGAATGTGAGAGAGAGAATGTGAGAGAAAGCGAGAGAATGTAAGAGAGAGAGAGAGAAGGTGAGAGAAAGCGAGAGAATGTAAGAGAGAGAGAGAATGTGAGAGAGAGAGAGAATGGGAGAGAGAGAAAAATTGTGTGAGAGAGAGAGAATGTGAGAGAGAGAGAGAATGTGTGACAGAATGTGTGAGAGAGAGAGAATGTGAGAGAGAGAGAATGTGTGAGAGAGAGAGAATGTTTGAGAGAGAGAGAATGTGAGAGAGAGCGAGAATGTGAGACAGAGAGATTGTGTGAGAGAGAGGGAATGTGAGAGAGATAGAGAATGTGAGAGTGAGAGAATGTGAGAGAGAGAGAGAATGTGAGAGAGACAATGTGTGTGAGAGAGAGAATGAGTGAGAGAGAGAGAGAATGTGTGAGAGAGAGAGAATGTGAGAGAGAGAGAGAGAGAATGTGTGTGAGAGACAGAGAATCTGAGAGATAGAGAGAATGTGAGAGAGAGAGAGAATGTGTGAGAGAGAGAGAGAATGTGAGAGAGAGAGAATGTGAGAGAGAGAGAGAATGGGAGAGAGAGAGAGAAAGGGAGAGAGAGAGAGAGACTGGGAGAGAGAGCGAATGGGAGAGAGAGAATGTGTGAGAGAGAGAGAGAGAGAGAATGGGAGAGAGAGAGAGAATGGGAGAGAGAGAGTGGGAGAGAATGAGAGAGAGAGAGAATGTGAGAGAGAGAGAGAATGTGTGAGAGAGTGTGAATGTGAGAGAGAGAGGGAGAATGTGAGAGGGAGAGAATGGGAGAGAGAGAATGTGTGAGAGAGAGAGAGAATGTGTGAGAGAGAGAATGTGAGAGAGAGAGAATGTGAGAGAGAGAATGTGAGAGAGAGAATGTGAGAGAGAATGTGAGAGAAAGAGAGAATGTGTGAGAGAGTGAATGTGAGAGAGAGAGAATGTGTGAGAGAGAGGGAATTTGAGAGAGAGAGAGAATGTGAGAGCGAGAGAGAATGTGAGAGCGAGAGAGAATGTGAGTGTGAGAGTGAGAATGTGAGAGAGAGAGAATGTGTGAGAGAGAGAATGAGAGAGAGAATGTGTGTGAGAGAGAGAGAATGTGAGAGAGAGAGAATGTGTGTGAGAGAGAGAGAGAGAATGTGTGTGAGAGAGAGAGAATGTGTGAGAGAGAGAGAGAGAATGTGTGAGAGAGAGAATGTGTGAGAGAGAGGGAATGTGAGAGAGAGAGAATGTGTGAGAGAGAGAGAGAGAAAATGTGAGAGAGAGAGAATGTGTGTGAGAGAGAGAGAGAAAATGTGAGAGAGAAAGAGAAAGTGTGAGAGAGAGAGAGAATGTGTGAGAGAGAGAATGAGAGAGAGAGAATGTGTGTGTGAGAGAGAGAAAATCTGATAGAGAGAGAATGTGAGAGAGAGAGAATGTGAGAGAGAGAATGTGAGAGAGAGAGAATGTATGTGAGAGAGAGAGAGAATGTGAGAGAGAGATTGTGTGAGAGAGAGAGAATGTAAGAGAGAGAGAGAGAGAGAATGTGAGAGAGAGAGAGAGAGAATGTGTGTGAGAGAGGGAATATGAGAGAGAGAGAATGTGAGAGAGAGAGAGAGAATGTGAGAGAGCGAGAGAATGTGTGAGAGAGAGAATGAGAGAGAGAGAATGTGTGTGAGAGAGAGAGAGAATGTGAGAGAGAGAGAGAGAATGTGAGAGAGCGAGAGAATGTGAGAGAGAGAATGTGAGAGAGGGAGAATGTGAGAGAGAGAATGTGTGAGAGAGAGAGAATGTAGAGAGAGAGAGAGAGAGAGAATGTGAGAGAGAGAGAGAGAATGTGTGTGATAGAGAGAATGTGTGTGAGAGAGGGAATATGAGAGAGAGAGAATGTGAGAGAGAGAGAGAGAATGTGAGAGAGCGAGAGAATGTGTGAGAGAGAGAATGTGTGAGAGAGAGAATGAGAGAGAGAGAATGTGTGTGAGAGAGAGAGAGAATGTGAGAGAGAGAGAGAGAATGTGAGAGAGCGAGAGAATGTGAGAGAGAGAATGTGAGAGAGGGAGAATGTGAGAGAGAGAATGTGTGAGAGAGAGAGAATGTAGAGAGAGAGGGAATGTGAGAGAGAGAATATTGAGAGAGAGAGAGAATGTGAGAGAGAGAGAATGTGTGAGAGAGTGAGAGAATGTGTGAGAGAGAGAGAGAATGTGAGACAGACAGAGAATGTGAGAGAGAGAGAATGTGAGAGAGAGCGAATGTGAGAGAGAGAGAGAGAATGTGAGAGAGAGAATGTGAGAGAAAGCGAGAGAATGTAAGAGAGAGAGAGAGAAGGTGAGAGAAAGCGAGAGAATGTAAGAGAGAGAGAGAATGTGAGAGAGAGAGAGAATGGGAGAGAGAGAAAAATTGTGTGAGAGAGAGAGAATGTGAGAGAGAGAGAATGTGTGACAGAATGTGTGAGAGAGAGAGAATGTGAGAGAGAGAGAATGTGTGAGAGAGAGAGAATGTGAGAGAGAGAGAGAATGTTTGAGAGAGAGAGAATGTGAGAGAGAGCGAGAATGTGAGACAGAGAGATTGTGTGAGAGAGAGGGAATGTGAGAGAGATAGAGAATGTGAGAGTGAGAGAATGTGAGAGAGAGAATGTGAGAGAGACAATGTGTGTGAGAGAGAGAATGAGTGAGAGAGAGAGAGAATGTGTGAGAGAGAGAGAATGTGAGAGAGAGAGAGAGAGAATGTGTGTGAGAGACAGAGAATCTGAGAGATAGAGAGAATGTGAGAGAGAGAGAGAATGTGTGAGAGAGAGAATGTGTGAGAGAG
>NW_028270146.1:3968191-4040691 GCF_037043375.1 Chiloscyllium plagiosum
TGTGAGAGAGAGAATGTGAGAGAGAGAGAGAATGTGAGAGAGAGAGTGTGTGAGAGAGAGAGAATGTGAGAGAGAAAGAGAATTTGAGAGAGAGAGAATGTGAGAGAGAGAATGTGTGAGAGAGTGAGAGAATGTGAGAGAGAGAGAGAGAGAATGTGAGAGCGAATGTGAGACAGAGAGAGAATGTGAGAGAGAGAGAATGTGAGAGAAAGAGAGAGAATGTGAGAGCGAGAGAATGTAAGAGAGAGAGAGAATGTGAGAGAGAGAATGTGAGAGAGAGAGAGAATGTGAGAGTGAGAGAGAAATTGTGAGAGAGAGAGAGAATGAGAGAGAGAGAGAGAAATTGTGAGAGAGAGAGAGAATGTGATAGAGAGAGAATGTTAGAGAGAGAGAGTGTGTGAGAGAGAGAGAGAATGTGGGAGAGAGAGAGAGAATATGTGAGAGACAGAGAGAATGTGTGAGAGAGAGAATGTGATAGAGAGAGAACGTGAGAGAGAAAGAATGTGATAGATAGAGAATGTGTGAGAGAGAATGTGAGAGAGACAGAGAGAATGTGAGAGAGAGAATGTGAGAGACAGAGAGAATGTGAGAGAGAGAGAATGTGAGAGAGAGAGAGAGAGAATGAGTGAGAGAGAGAGAATGTGAGAGAGAGAGAGAGAGAATGTGAGAGAGAGAGAGACAATGTGAGAGAGAGAGAGAATGTGAGAGAGAGACAATGTGTGTGAGAGAGAGAATGTGTGAGAGAGAGAATGTGAGAGAGAGGGAATGTGAGAGAGAGAGAGAATGTGTGTGAGAGAGAGAGAGAATGTGAGAGAGAGAGAGAGAATATTTGAGAGACAGAGAGAATGTGTGAGAGAGAGAATGTGATAGAGAGAGAACGTGAGAGAGAAAGAATGTGATAGATAGAGAATGTGTGAGAGAGAATGTGAGAGAGAGAGAGAAATTGTGAGAGAGAGAGAGAATGAGAGAGAGAGAGAGAAATTGAGAGAGAGAGAGAATGTGTGTGAGAGAGAGAATGTGAGAGAGAGAGAGAAAGAATGCTTGTGAGAGAGAGAGAATGTGCGAGAGAGAGAGAGAATGTGTGTGTGAGAGAGAGAGAATGTGTGGGAGAGAGAGAGAGAATGTGAGAGAGAGAGAGGGAGAATGTAAGAGAGAGAGAGAGAATGTGAGAGAGAGAATGTGTGAGAGAGAGAATGTGAGACAGCGAGAGAGAATGTGAGAGGGAGAGAATGTGAGAGAGAGGGAATGTGAGAGAGAGAGAAAGTATGTGAGACAGTGAGAGAGAATGTGAGAGAGAGAGAGAATGTGAGAGAGAGAGAGAGAGAATGTGTGTGAGAGAGAGAGAATGTGAGAGGTAGAGGGAGACTGTGTGAGAGAGAGAGAATGTGAGAGAGAGAATGTGAGAGAGAGAGAATGGGAGAGAGAGAATGGGAGAGAGCGAAAGAATGGGAGAGAGAGAGAATGTGAGAGAGAGAGACTGGGAGAGAGAGAGAATGTGAGAGAGAGCGAATGGGAGAGAGAGTATGTGAGAGAGAGAGAATGTGAGAGAGAGAGAGAGAGAGAATGAGAGAGAGAGAATGGGAGGGAGAGAGAGAATGGGAGAGAGAGAGAATGGGAGAGTGGGAGAGAGAGAGAGAGAATGGGAGAGAGAGAATGTGAGAGAGAATGTGAGAGAGAGAGAGAATGTGTGAGAGAGTGTGAATGTGAGAGAGAATGTGAGAGAGAGAGAATGTGAGAGAGAGAGAGAATGGGAGAGAGAGAGAATGGGAGAGAGAGAGAGAATGTGTAAGAGAGAATGTGACAGAGAGAGAATGTGAGAGAGAGAGAGAGAATGTGAGAGAAAGAGAGAATGTGAGAGAGAATGTGAGAGCGAGAGAGAGAATGTGAGAGAGAGAATGTGTGAGAGAGAGAGAGTGAATGTGAGAGAGAGAGAGTGTGAAAGAGAGAATATGTGAGAGAGAGAGAGAATGTGAGAGAGAGAGAGAATGTGAGAGAGAGAGAATGTGAGAGAGAGGGAATGTGAGAGAGAGAGAGAGAATGTGAGAGAGAGAGAGAGAATGTGTGAGAGAGAGAATGTGTGAGAGGGAGAGAATGTGTGAGAGAGAGAGAGAATGTGTGAGAGAGAGAATGTGTGAGAGAGGGAATGTGAGAGAGAGAGAATGTGTGAGAGAGAGAATGAGAGAGAGAATGTGTGTGAGAGAGAGAGAGAGAATGTGTGAGAGAGAGAATGTGTGAGAGAGAGAATGTGTGTGAGAGAGAGAGAGAAAATATGAGAGAGAGAATGTATGTGAGAGAGAGAGAGAATGTGAGAGAGAGAATGTGAGAAAGAGAGAGAGAATGTGTGAGAGAGAGAATGTGTGTGATAGGGAGAATGTGAGTGACAGGGAGAATGTGTGTGATAGAGGGAATATGAGAGAGAGACAATGTGTGAGAGAGAGAGAATGTGAGAGAGAGAGAGAGAGAATGTGAGAGAGAGAGAGAGAATGTGAGAGAGAGAGTGTGTGAGAGAGAGAATGTGAGAGAGAAAGAGAATGTGTGAGAGAGAGAATGTGAGAGAGAGAATGTGAGAGAGAGAGTGTGTGAGAGAGAGAGTGTGTGAGAGAGAGAGAATGTGAGAGAGAAAGAGAATGTGAGAGAGAGAGAGAATGTGAGAGAGACAGAATGTGAGAGAGAGAATGTGTGAGAGAGTGAGAGAATGTGAGAGCGAATGTGAGACAGAGAGAGAATGTGAGAGAGAGAGAATGTGAGAGAAAGAGAGAGAATGTGAGAGCGAGAGAATGTAAGAGAGAGAGAGAATGGGAGAGAGAGAGAATGGGAGAGAGAGAGAGAATGTGTGAGAGAGAATGTGACAGAGAGAGAATGTGAGAGAAAGAGAGAATGTGAGAGAGAGAGAATGTGAGAGCGAGAGAGAGAATGTGAGAGAGAGAATGTGTGAGAGAGAGAGAGTGAATGTGAGAGAGAGAGAGTGTGAAAGAGAGAATATGTGAGAGAGAGAGAGAATGTGAGAGAGAGAGGGAATGTGAGAGAGAGAGAGAGAATGTGAGAGTGAGAGAGAGAATGTGTGAGAGAGAGAATGTGTGAGAGGGAGAGAATGTGAGAGTGAGAGAGAGAATGTGTGAGAGAGAGAATGTGTGAGAGAGAGACAATGTGAGAGAGAGAGACAATGTGAGAGAGAGAATGAGAGAGAGAATGTGTGTGAGAGAGAGAGAGAAAATGTGAGAGAGAGAGAGAATGTGTGAGAGAGAGAATGTGTGTGAGAGAGAGAGAGAAAATATGAGAGAGAGAATGTATGTGAGAGAGAGAGAGAATGTGAGAGAGAGAATGTGAGAAAGAGAGAGAGAATGTGTGAGAGAGAGAATGTGTGTGATAGGGAGAATGTGAGTGACAGGGAGAATGTGTGTGATAGAGGGAATATGAGAGAGAGACAATGTGTGAGAGAGAGAGAATGTGAGAGAGAGAGAGAGAATGTGAGAGAGAGAGAGAATGTGAGAGAGAGAGAGAATGTGAGAGAGAGAATGTGAGAGAGAGAGAGAATGTGAGAGAGAGAGTGTGTGTGAGAGAGAGAATGTGAGAGAGAAAGAGAATTTGAGAGAGAGAGAATGTGTGAGAGAGTGAGAGAATGTGAGAGAGAGAGAGAGAGAATGTGAGAGCGAATGTGAGAGAGAGAGAATGTGAGAGAAAGAGAGAGAATGTGAGAGCGAGAGAATGTAAGAGAGAGAGAGAATGTGAGAGAGAGAATGTGAGAGAGAGAGAGAATGTGAGAGTGAGAGAGAAATTGTGAGAGAGAGAGAGAATGAGAGAGAGAGAGAGAAATTGTGAGAGAGAGAGAGAATGTGATAGAGAGAGAATGTTAGAGAGAGAGAGTGTGTGAGAGAGAGAGAGAATGTGGGAGAGAGAATGTGTGAGAGAGAGAGAGAATGTGAGAGAGAGAGAGAGAATATGTGAGAGACAGAGAGAATGTGTGAGAGAGAGAATGTGATAGAGAGAGAACGTGAGAGAGAAAGAATGTGATAGATAGAGAATGTGTGAGAGAGAATGTGAGAGAGACAGAGAGAATGTGAGAGAGAGAATGTGTGAGAGACAGAGAGAATGTGAGAGAGAGAGAATGTGAGAGAGAGAGAGAGAGAGAATGAGTGAGAGAGAGAGAATGTGAGAGAGAGAGAGAGAGAGAGAATGTGAGAGAGAGAGAGACAATGTGAGAGAGAGAGAGAATGTGAGAGAGAGACAATGTGTGTGAGAGAGAGAATGTGTGAGAGAGAGAATGTGAGAGAGAGGGAATGTGAGAGAGAGAGAGAATGTGTGTGAGAGAGAGAGAGAATGTGAGAGAGAGAGAGAGAATATTTGAGAGACAGAGAGAATGTGTGAGAGAGAGAATGTGATAGAGAGAGAACGTGAGAGAGAAAGAATGTGATAGATAGAGAATGTGTGAGAGAGAATGAGAGAGAGAGAGAAATTGAGAGAGAGAGAGAATGTGTGTGAGAGAGAGAATGTGAGAGAGAGAGAGAAAGAATGCTTGTGAGAGAGAGAGAATGTGCGAGAGAGAGAGAGAATGTGTGTGTGAGAGAGAGAGAATGTGTGGGAGAGAGAGAGAGAATGTGAGAGAGAGAGAGGGAGAATGTAAGAGAGAGAGAGAGAATGTGAGAGAGAGAATGTGTGAGAGAGAGAATGTGAGACAGCGAGAGAGAATGTGAGAGGGAGAGAATGTGAGAGAGAGGGAATGTGAGAGAGAGAGAAAGTATGTGAGACAGTGAGAGAGAATGTGAGAGAGAGAGAGAATGTGAGAGAGAGAGAGAGAGAATGTGTGTGAGAGAGAGAGAATGTGAGAGGTAGAGGGAGACTGTGTGAGAGAGAGAGAATGTGAGAGAGAGAATGTGAGAGAGAGAGAATGGGAGAGAGAGAATGGGAGAGAGCGAAAGAATGGGAGAGAGAGAGAATGTGAGAGAGAGAGACTGGGAGAGAGAGAGAATGTGAGAGAGAGCGAATGGGAGAGAGAGTATGTGAGAGAGAGAGAATGTGAGAGAGAGAGAGAGAGAGAATGAGAGAGAGAGAATGGGAGGGAGAGAGAGAATGGGAGAGAGAGAGAATGGGAGAGTGGGAGAGAGAGAGAGAGAATGGGAGAGAGAGAATGTGAGAGAGAATGTGAGAGAGAGAGAGAATGTGTGAGAGAGTGTGAATGTGAGAGAGAATGTGAGAGAGAGAGAATGTGAGAGAGAGAGAGAATGGGAGAGAGAGAGAATGGGAGAGAGAGAGAGAATGTGTGAGAGAGAATGTGACAGAGAGAGAATGTGAGAGAGAGAGAGAATGTGAGAGAAAGAGAGAATGTGAGAGAGAATGTGAGAGCGAGAGAGAGAATGTGAGAGAGAGAATGTGTGAGAGAGAGAGAGTGAATGTGAGAGAGAGAGAGTGTGAAAGAGAGAATATGTGAGAGAGAGAGAGAATGTGAGAGAGAGAGAGAATGTGAGAGAGAGAGAATGTGAGAGAGAGGGAATGTGAGAGAGAGAGAGAGAATGTGAGAGAGAGAGAGAGAATGTGTGAGAGAGAGAATGTGTGAGAGGGAGAGAATGTGTGAGAGAGAGAGAGAATGTGTGAGAGAGAGAATGTGTGAGAGAGGGAATGTGAGAGAGAGAGAATGTGTGAGAGAGAGAATGAGAGAGAGAATGTGTGTGTGAGAGAGAGAGAGAATGTGTGAGAGAGAGAATGTGTGAGAGAGAGAATGTGTGTGAGAGAGAGAGAGAAAATATGAGAGAGAGAATGTATGTGAGAGAGAGAGAGAATGTGAGAGAGAGAATGTGAGAAAGAGAGAGAGAATGTGTGAGAGAGAGAATGTGTGTGATAGGGAGAATGTGAGTGACAGGGAGAATGTGTGTGATAGAGGGAATATGAGAGAGAGACAATGTGTGAGAGAGAGAGAATGTGAGAGAGAGAGAGAGAGAATGTGAGAGAGAGAGAGAGAATGTGAGAGAGAGAGTGTGTGAGAGAGAGAATGTGAGAGAGAAAGAGAATGTGTGAGAGAGAGAATGTGAGAGAGAGAATGTGAGAGAGAGAGTGTGTGAGAGAGAGAGTGTGTGAGAGAGAGAGAATGTGAGAGAGAAAGAGAATGTGAGAGAGAGAGAGAATGTGAGAGAGACAGAATGTGAGAGAGAGAATGTGTGAGAGAGTGAGAGAATGTGAGAGCGAATGTGAGACAGAGAGAGAATGTGAGAGAGAGAGAATGTGAGAGAAAGAGAGAGAATGTGAGAGCGAGAGAATGTAAGAGAGAGAGAGAATGTGAGAGAGAGAATGTGAGAGAGAGAGAGAATGTGAGAGAGAGAGAGAAATTGTGAGAGAGAGAGAGAATGAGAGAGAGAGAGAGAAATTGTGAGAGAGAGAGAGAATGTGATAGAGAGAGAATGTTAGAGAGAGAGAATGTGAGAGAGAGAGAGAGAATGTGTGTGTGAGAGAGAGAATGTGTGAGAGAGAGAGAGAATGTGAGAGAGAGAGAGAGAATATGTGAGAGACAGAGAGAATGTGATAGAGAGAGAATGTGATAGAGAGAGAACGTGAGAGAGAGAAAGAATGTGATAGATAGAGAATGTGTGAGAGAGAATGTGAGAGAGACAGAGAGAATGTGAGAGAGAGAATGTGTGAGAGACAGAGAGAATGTGAGAGAGAGAGAATGTGAGAGAGAGAGAGAATGTGAGAGAGAGAGAGAGTGTGAAAGAGAGAATACGTGAGAGAGAGAGAATGAGTGAGAGAGAGAGAATGTGAGAGAGAGAGAGAGAGAATGTGAGAGAGAGAGAGACAATGTGAGAGAGAGAGAGAATGTGAGAGAGAGAATGTGTGAGAGAGAGAATGTGAGAGAGAGAGAATGTGTGAGAGAGAGGGAATGTGAGAGAGAGAGAGAATGTGTGTGAGAGAGAGAGAGAACATGAGAGAGAGAGAGAGAATGTGTGAGAGAGAGAATGTGATAGAGAGAGAACGTGAGAGAGAAAGAATGTGATAGATAGAGAATGTGTGAGAGAGAATGTGAGAGAGAGAGAATGTGAGAGGGAGAGAGAGAATGTGAGAAAGAGAGAGAAATTGTGAGAGAGAGAGAGAATGAGAGAGAGAGAGAGAAATTGAGAGAGAGAGAGAGAATGTGTGTGAGAGAGAGAATGTGAGAGAGAGAGAGAATGTGAGAGAGAGAGAGAATGTGAGAGAAAGAGAGTGAACGTGAGAGAGAGAGAGAATGTGAGAGAGAGAGAGAGAGAATATGTGAGAGACAGAGAGAATCTGTGAGAGAGAGAATGTGTGAGAGACAGAGAGAATGTGTGAGAGAGAGTGTGTGAGAGAGAGAATGTGAGACAGACAGAGAGAATGTAAGAGAGAGAGAATGTGTGAGAGACAGAGAGAATGTGAGAGAGAGAATGTGTGAGAGAGAGGGAATGTGAGAGAGAGAGAGAATGTGTGAGAGAGAGAGAATGTGTGAGAGAGAGAATGTGAGAGAGAGAGTGTGAAAGAGAGAATATGTGAGAGAGAGAGAGAATGTGAGAGAGAGAGAATGTGAGAGAGAGAGAGAATGTGTGTGAGAGAGAGAGAATGTGTGTAAGAGACAGAGAATCTGAGAGATAGAGAGAATGTGAGAGAGAGAGAATGTGTGAGAGAGAGGGAATGTGAGTGAGAGAGACAATGTGAGAGAGAGAGAGAATGTGTGAGAGAGAGAGAGAATGTGAGAGAGAGAGAGAATGTGTGAGAGAGAGTGTGTGAGAGAGAGAATGTGAGACAGACAAGGAGAATGTAAGAGAGAGAGAATGTGTGAGAGACAGAGAGAATGTGAGAAACAGAGAGAATGTGAGAGAGATAGAATGTGAGAGAGAGAGTGTGAGAGAGAGAATGTGTGTGAGAGAGAGAGAATGTGAGTGAGAGAGAGAGAATGTGAGAGAGAGAGAGAGAATGTGTGTGAGAGACAGAGAATCTTAGAGAGAGAGAATGTGAGAGAGAGAGAGAATGTGAGAGAAAGAGAATATGAGAGAGACAGAATGTGAGAGAGAGAATGTGTGAGAGAATGTGAGAGAGAGAGAGAGAGAATGTGAGAGCGAATGTGAGACAGAGAGAGAATGTGAGAGAGAGAGAATGTGAGACAGCGAGAGAATGTGAGAAAGAGAGAGAGAATGTGAGAGAAAGAGAGAGAATGTGAGAGCGAGAGAATGTAAGAGAGAGAGAGAATGTGAGAGAGAGAGAATGTGAGAGGGAGAGAGAGAATGTGAGAGAGAGAGAGAAATTGTGAGAGAGAGAGAGAATGAGAGAGAGAGAGAGAAATTGAGAGAGAGAGAGAGAATGTGTGTGAGAGAGAGAATGTGAGAGAGAGAGAATGTGAGAGAGAGAGAGAGAATGTGAGAGAGAGAGAGAATGTGAGAGAGAGAGAATATGTGAGAGACAGAGAGAATCTGTGAGAGAGAGAATGTGTGAGAGACAGAGAGAGTGTGTGAGAGAGAGAATGTGAGACAGACAGAGAGAATGTAAGAGAGAGAGAATGTGTGAGAGACAGAGAGAATGTGAGAGAGAATGTGTGAGAGACAGAGAGAATGTGAGAGAGAATGTGAGAGAGAGAGAATGTGAGAGAGAGAGAGAATGTGAGAGAGAGAGAGAATGTGAGAGCTAGAGAATATGTGAGAGAGAGAGAATGAGTGAGAGAGAGAGAATGTGAGAGAGAGAGAATGTGAGAGAGAGAGAGAATGTGAGAGAGAGAGAGAATGTGTGAGAGAGAGAATGTGAGAGAGAGAGAATGTGAGAGAGAGAGGGAATGTGAGAAAGAGAGACAATGTGAGAGAGAGAGAGAATGTGAGAGAGAGAGAGAATGAGAGAGAGAGAGAGAAATTGTGAGAGAGAGAGAGAATGTGATAGAGAGAGAATGTTAGAGAGAGAGAGTGTGTGAGAGAGAGAGAGAATGTGGGAGAGAGAATGTGTGAGAGAGAGAGAGAATGTGAGAGAGAGAGAGAGAATATGTGAGAGACAGAGAGAATGTGTGAGAGAGAGAATGTGATAGAGAGAGAACGTGAGAGAGAAAGAATGTGATAGATAGAGAATGTGTGAGAGAGAATGTGAGAGAGACAGAGAGAATGTGAGAGAGAGAATGTGTGAGAGACAGAGAGAATGTGAGAGAGAGAGAATGTGAGAGAGAGAGAGAGAATGAGTGAGAGAGAGAGAATGTGAGAGAGAGAGAGAGAGAATGTGAGAGAGAGAGAGACAATGTGAGAGAGAGAGAGAATGTGAGAGAGAGACAATGTGTGTGAGAGAGAGAATGTGTGAGAGAGAGAATGTGAGAGAGAGGGAGAATGTGTGTGAGAGAGAGAGAGAATGTGAGAGAGAGAGAGAGAATATTTGAGAGACAGAGAGAATGTGTGAGAGAGAGAATGTGATAGAGAGAGAACGTGAGAGAGAAAGAATGTGATAGATAGAGAATGTGTGAGAGAGAATGTGAGAGAGAGAGAGAAATTGTGAGAGAGAGAGAGAATGAGAGAGAGAGAGAGAAATTGAGAGAGAGAGAGAATGTGTGTGAGAGAGAGAATGTGAGAGAGAGAGAGAAAGAATGCTTGTGAGAGAGAGAGAATGTGCGAGAGAGAGAGAGAATGTGTGTGTGAGAGAGAGAGAATGTGTGGGAGAGAGAGAGAGAATGTGAGAGAGAGAGAGGGAGAATGTAAGAGAGAGAGAGAGAATGTGAGAGAGAGAATGTGTGAGAGAGAGAATGTGAGACAGCGAGAGAGAATGTGAGAGGGAGAGAATGTGAGAGAGAGGGAATGTGAGAGAGAGAGAAAGTATGTGAGACAGTGAGAGAGAATGTGAGAGAGAGAGAGAATGTGAGAGAGAGAGAGAGAGAATGTGTGTGAGAGAGAGAGAATGTGAGAGGTAGAGGGAGACTGTGTGAGAGAGAGAGAATGTGAGAGAGAGAATGTGAGAGAGAGAGAATGGGAGAGAGAGAATGGGAGAGAGCGAAAGAATGGGAGAGAGAGAGAATGTGAGAGAGAGAGACTGGGAGAGAGAGAGAATGTGAGAGAGAGCGAATGGGAGAGAGAGTATGTGAGAGAGAGAGAATGTGAGAGAGAGAGAGAGAGAGAATGAGAGAGAGAGAATGGGAGGGAGAGAGAGAATGGGAGAGAGAGAGAATGGGAGAGTGGGAGAGAGAGAGAGAGAATGGGAGAGAGAGAATGTGAGAGAGAATGTGAGAGAGAGAGAGAATGTGTGAGAGAGTGTGAATGTGAGAGAGAATGTGAGAGAGAGAGAATGTGAGAGAGAGAGAGAATGGGAGAGAGAGAGAATGGGAGAGAGAGAGAGAATGTGTGAGAGAGAATGTGACAGAGAGAGAATGTGAGAGAGAGAGAGAATGTGAGAGAAAGAGAGAATGTGAGAGAGAATGTGAGAGCGAGAGAGAGAATGTGAGAGAGAGAATGTGTGAGAGAGAGAGAGTGAATGTGAGAGAGAGAGAGTGTGAAAGAGAGAATATGTGAGAGAGAGAGAGAATGTGAGAGAGAGAGAGAATGTGAGAGAGAGAGAATGTGAGAGAGAGGGAATGTGAGAGAGAGAGAGAGAATGTGAGAGAGAGAGAGAGAATGTGTGAGAGAGAGAATGTGTGAGAGGGAGAGAATGTGTGAGAGAGAGAGAGAATGTGTGAGAGAGAGAATGTGTGAGAGAGGGAATGTGAGAGAGAGAGAATGTGTGAGAGAGAGAATGAGAGAGAGAATGTGTGTGAGAGAGAGAGAGAGAATGTGTGAGAGAGAGAATGTGTGAGAGAGAGAATGTGTGTGAGAGAGAGAGAGAAAATATGAGAGAGAGAATGTATGTGAGAGAGAGAGAGAATGTGAGAGAGAGAATGTGAGAAAGAGAGAGAGAATGTGTGAGAGAGAGAATGTGTGTGATAGGGAGAATGTGAGTGACAGGGAGAATGTGTGTGATAGAGGGAATATGAGAGAGAGACAATGTGTGAGAGAGAGAGAATGTGAGAGAGAGAGAGAGAGAATGTGAGAGAGAGAGAGAGAATGTGAGAGAGAGAGTGTGTGAGAGAGAGAATGTGAGAGAGAAAGAGAATGTGTGAGAGAGAGAATGTGAGAGAGAGAATGTGAGAGAGAGAGTGTGTGAGAGAGAGAGTGTGTGAGAGAGAGAGAATGTGAGAGAGAAAGAGAATGTGAGAGAGAGAGAGAATGTGAGAGAGACAGAATGTGAGAGAGAGAATGTGTGAGAGAGTGAGAGAATGTGAGAGCGAATGTGAGACAGAGAGAGAATGTGAGAGAGAGAGAATGTGAGAGAAAGAGAGAGAATGTGAGAGCGAGAGAATGTAAGAGAGAGAGAGAATGTGAGAGAGAGAGAGAATGTGAGAGAGAGAGAGAAATTGTGAGAATGAGAGAGAGAGAGAGAAATTGTGAGAGAGAGAGAGAATGTGATAGAGAGAGAATGTTAGAGAGAGAGAATGTGAGAGAGAGAGAGAGAATGTGTGTGTGAGAGAGAGAATGTGTGAGAGAGAGAGAGAATGTGTGAGAGAGAGAGAGAATATGTGAGAGACAGAGAGAATGTGATAGAGAGAGAATGTGATAGAGAGAGAACGTGAGAGAGAGAAAGAATGTGATAGATAGAGAATGTGTGAGAGAGAATGTGAGAGAGACAGAGAGAATGTGAGAGAGAGAATGTGTGAGAGACAGAGAGAATGTGAGAGAGAGAGAATGTGAGAGAGAGAGAGAATGTGAGAGAGAGAGAGAGTGTGAAAGAGAGAATACGTGAGAGAGAGAGAATGAGTGAGAGAGAGAGAATGTGAGAGAGAGAGAGAGAGAATGTGAGAGAGAGAGAGACAATGTGAGAGAGAGAGAGAATGTGAGAGAGAGAATGTGTGAGAGAGAGAATGTGAGAGAGAGAGAATGTGTGAGAGAGAGGGAATGTGAGAGAGAGAGAGAATGTGTGTGAGAGAGAGAGAGAACATGAGAGAGAGAGAGAATGTGAGAGAGAGAGAGAGAATATGTGAGAGACAGAGAGAATGTGTGAGAGAGAGAATGTGATAGAGAGAGAACGTGAGAGAGAAAGAATGTGATAGATAGAGAATGTGTGAGAGAGAATGTGAGAGAGAGAGAATGTGAGAGGGAGAGAGAGAATGTGAGAAAGAGAGAGAAATTGTGAGAGAGAGAGAGAATGAGAGAGAGAGAGAAATTGAGAGAGAGAGAGAGAATGTGTGTGAGAGAGAGAATGTGAGAGAGAGAGAGAATGTGAGAGAGAGAGAGAATGTGAGAGAAAGAGAGTGAACGTGAGAGAGAGAGAGAATGTGAGAGAGAGAGAGAGAGAATATGTGAGAGACAGAGAGAATCTGTGAGAGAGAGAATGTGTGAGAGACAGAGAGAATGTGTGAGAGAGAGTGTGTGAGAGAGAGAATGTGAGACAGACAGAGAGAATGTAAGAGAGAGAGAATGTGTGAGAGACAGAGAGAATGTGAGAGAGAGAATGTGTGAGAGAGAGGGAATGTGAGAGAGAGAGAGAATGTGTGAGAGAGAGAGAATGTGTGAGAGAGAGAATGTGAGAGAGAGAGTGTGAAAGAGAGAATATGTGAGAGAGAGAGAGAATGTGAGAGAGAGAGAATGTGAGAGAGAGAGAGAATGTGTGTGAGAGAGAGAGAATGTGTGTAAGAGACAGAGAATCTGAGAGATAGAGAGAATGTGAGAGAGAGAGAATGTGTGAGAGAGAGGGAATGTGAGTGAGAGAGACTGTGTGAGAGAGAGAGAGAATGTGAGAGAGAGAGAGAATGTGTGAGAGAGAGTGTGTGAGAGAGAGAATGTGAGACAGACAAGGAGAATGTAAGAGAGAGAGAATGTGTGAGAGACAGAGAGAATGTGAGAAACAGAGAGAATGTGAGAGAGATAGAATGTGAGAGAGAGAGTGTGAGAGAGAGAATGTGTGTGAGAGAGAGAGAATGTGAGTGAGAGAGAGAGAATGTGAGAGAGAGAGAGAGAATGTGTGTGAGAGACAGAGAATCTTAGAGAGAGAGAATGTGAGAGAGAGAGAGAATGTGAGAGAAAGAGAATATGAGAGAGACAGAATGTGAGAGAGAGAATGTGTGAGAGAATGTGAGAGAGAGAGAGAGAGAATGTGAGAGCGAATGTGAGACAGAGAGAGAATGTGAGAGAGAGAGAATGTGAGACAGCGAGAGAATGTGAGAAAGAGAGAGAGAATGTGAGAGAAAGAGAGAGAATGTAAGAGAGAGAGAGAATGTGAGAGAGAGAGAATGTGAGAGGGAGAGAGAGAATGTGAGAGAGAGAGAGAAATTGTGAGAGAGAGAGAGAATGAGAGAGAGAGAGAGAAATTGAGAGAGAGAGAGAGAATGTGTGTGAGAGAGAGAATGTGAGAGAGAGAGAATGTGAGAGAGAGAGAGAGAATGTGAGAGAGAGAATGTGAGTGAGAGAGAGAGAATGTGAGAGAGAGAGAATATGTGAGAGACAGAGAGAATCTGTGAGAGAGAGAATGTGTGAGAGACAGAGAGAGTGTGTGAGAGAGAGAATGTGAGACAGACAGAGAGAATGTAAGAGAGAGAGAATGTGTGAGAGACAGAGAGAATGTGAGAGAGAGAATGTGTGAGAGACAGAGAGAATGTGAGAGAGAATGTGAGAGAGAGAGAATGTGAGAGAGAGAGAGAATGTGAGAGAGAGAGAGAATGTGAGAGCTAGAGAATATGTGAGAGAGAGAGAATGAGTGAGAGAGAGAGAATGTGAGAGAGAGAGAATGTGAGAGAGAGAGAGAATGTGAGAGAGAGAGAGAATGTGTGTGAGAGAGGGAATGTGAGAGAGAGAGAGAATGTGTGAGAGAGAGAATGTGAGAGAGAGAGAATGTGAGAGAGAGAGGGAATGTGAGAAAGAGAGACAATGTGAGAGAGAGAGAGAATGTGTGAGAGAGAGAGAGAGAATGTGAGAGAGAGAGAGAGAATATGTGAGAGACAGAGAGAATGTGTGAGAGAGAGAATGTGATAGAGAGAGAACGTGAGAGAGAAAGAATGTGATAGATAGAGAATGTGTGAGAGAGAATGTGAGAGAGAGAGAATGTGAGAGAGACAGAGAAAATGTGAGAGAGAATGTGAGAGAGAGAGAATGTGAGAGAGAGAGAGAATGTGTGTGAGAGAGGGAGAATGTGTGTAAGAGACAGAGAATCTGAGAGATAGAGAGAATGTGAGAGAGAGAGAGAATGTGTGAGAGAGAGAATGTGAGAGAGAGAGACAATGTGAGAGAGAGAGAGAATGTGTGAGAGAGAGAGAGAATGTGAGAGAGAGAGAGAATGTGTGAGAGAGAGTGTGTGAGAGAGAGAATGTGAGACAGACAGAGAGAATGTAAGAGAGAGAGAATGTGTGAGAGACAGAGAGAATGTGAGAGAGAGAGAGAATGTGAGAGAGAGTGTGAGAGAGAGAATGTGTGTGAGAGAGAGAGAATGTGAGTGAGAGAGAGAGAATGTGTGAGAGAGAGAGAGAATGTATGAGAGAGAGTGTGTGAGAGAGAGAATGTGAGACAGACAGAGAGAATGTAAGAGAGAGAGAATGTGTGAGAGACAGAGAGAATGTGAGAGAGAGAGAGAATGTGTGAGAGAGAGTGTGTGAGAGAGAGAATGTGACACAGACAGAGAGAATGTAAGAGAGAGAGAATGTGTGAGAGAGAGTGTGTGAGAGAGAGAATGTGAGAGATAGAGGGAATGTGAGAGAGAGAGACAATGTGAGAGAGAGAGAGAGAATGTGTGAGAGAGAGAGAATGTGTGAGAGAGAGTGTGTGAGAGAGAGAATGTGAGAGAGAGAGGGAATGTGAGAAAGAGAGACAATGTGAGAGAGAGAGAGAATGTGTGAGAGAGAGAGAGAGAATGTGAGAGAGAGAGAGAGAATATGTGAGAGACAGAGAGAATGTGTGAGAGAGAGAATGTGATAGAGAGAGAACGTGAGAGAGAAAGAATGTGATAGATAGAGAATGTGTGAGAGAGAATGTGAGAGAGACAGAGAGAATGTGAGAGATAGAGAATGTGAGAGAGAATGTGAGAGAGAGAGAATGTGAGAGAGAGAGAGAATGTGAGAGAGAGAGAGAATGTGAGAGAGAGAGAACGTGAGAGAGAAAGAATGTGATAGATAGAGAATGTGTGAGAGAGAATGTGAGAGAGACAGAGAGAATGTGAGAGATAGAGAATGTGAGAGAGAATGTGAGAGAGAGAGAATGTGAGAGAGAGAGAGAATGTGAGAGAGAGAGAGAGAATGTGTGTGAGAGAGGGAGAATGTGTGTAAGAGACAGAGAATCTGAGAGATAGAGAGAATGTGAGAGAGAGAGAGAGAGAATGTGTGAGAGAGAGAATGTGAGACAGACAGAGAGAATGTAAGAGAGAGAGAATGTGTGAGAGACAGAGAGAATGTGAGAGAGAGAGAGAATGTGAGAGAGAGTGTGAGAGACAGAATGTGTGTGAGAGAGAGAGAATGTGAGTGAGAGAGAGAGAATGTGTGAGAGAGAGAGAGAATGTGTGTGAGAGACAGAGAATCTGAGAGAGAGAGAATGTGAGAGAGAAAGAGAATGTGAGAGAGACAGAATGTGAGAGAGAGAATATGTGAGAGAGTGAGAGAATGTGAGAGAGAGAGAGAGAGAATGTGAGAGAGAGAGAATGTGAGACAGCGAGAGAATGTGAGAGAGAGAGAATGTGAGAAAGAGAGAGAGAATGTGAGAGAAAGAGAGAGAATGTGAGAGCGAGAGAATGTGAGAGGGAGAGAGAGAATGTGAGAGAGAGAGAGAGAAATTGTGAGAGAGAGAGAGAGAAATTGTGAGAGAGAGAGAATGTGATAGAAAGAGAATGTGAGAGAGAGAGAATGAGAGAGAGAGAGAGAATGTGTGTGAGAGAGAGAGAGAGAGAATGTGAGAGAGAGAATGTGTGAGAGAGAGAGAGAGAATGTGAGAGAGAGAGAGAGAGAGAATGTGAGAGAGAGAGAGAGAATGTGTGAGAGACAGAGAGAATGTGTGAGAGAGAGTGTGTGAGAGAGAGAATGTGAGACAGACAGAGAGAATGCAAGAGAGAGAGAATGTGTGAGAGACAGAGAGAATGTGAGAGACAGAGAGAATGTGAGAGACAGAGAATCTGAGAGAGAGAGAATGTGAGAGAGAAAGAGAATGTGAGAGAGAAAGAGAATGTGAGAGAGAGAATGTGAGAGAGACAGAATGTGAGAGAGAGAATGTGTGAGAGAGTGAGAGAATGTGAGAGAGAGAGTGAGAGAATGTGAGAGCGAATGTGAGACAGAGAGAGAATGTGAGAGAGAGAGAATGTGAGACAGCGAGAGAATGTGAGAGAGAGAGAATGTGAGAGAAAGAGAGAGAATGTGAGAGCGAGAGAATGTAAGAGAGAGAGAATGTGAGAGAGAGAGAGAGAATGTGAGAGAGAGAGAGAAATTGTGTGAGAGAGAGAATAAGAGAGAGAGAGAGAGAAATTGTGAGAGAGAGAGAGAATGTGATAGAGAGAGAATGTTAGGGAGAGAGAATGTGAGAGAGAGAGAGAGAGAATGTGTGTGAGAGAGAGAATGTGTGAGAGAGAGAATGTGAGAGAGAGAGAGAATGTGAGAGAGAGAGAGAATGTGAGAGAGAGAGAGAGAATATGTGGGAGACAGAGAGAATGTGTGAGAGAGAGAGAGAATGTGTGAGAGAGAGTGTGTGAGAGAGAGAATGTGAGACAGACAGAGAGAATGTAAGAGAGAGAGAATGTGTGAGAGACAGAGAGAATGTGAGAGAGAGAATGTGTGTGAGAGAGAGAGAATGTGAGTGAGAGAGAGAGAATGTGTGAGAGAGAGAGAATGTGTGTGAGAGACAGAGAATCTGAGAGAGAGAGAATGTGAGAGAGAAAGAGAATGTGAGAGAGACAGAATGTGAGAGAGAGAATGTGTGAGAGAGTGAGAGAATGTGAGAGAGAGAGAGAATGTGAGAGAGAATGTGAGAGAGAGAGTATATGAGACAGCGAGAGAATGTGAGAGAGAGAGAATGTGAGAAAGAGAGAGAGAATGTGAGAGAAAGAGAGAGAATGTGAGAGCGAGAGAATGTAAGAGAGAGAGAGAATGTGAGAGAGAGAATGTGAGAGAGAGAGAATGTGAGAGAGAGAGAATGTGAGAGGGAGAGAGAGAATGTGAGAGAGAGAGAGAAATTGTGAGAGAGAGAGAGAATGAGAGAGAGAGAGAATGTGATAGAAAGAGAATGTGAGAGAGAGAGAATGTGAGAGAGAGAGAGAGAATGTGTGTGAGAGAGAGAGAGAGAATGTGAGAGAGAGAATGTGTGAGAGAGAGAGAGAATGTGAGAGAGAGAGAGAACGTGAGAGAGAGAGAGAATGTGAGAGAGAGAGAGAGAATATGTGAGAGACAGAGAGAATGTGTGAGAGAGAGAATGTGTGAGAGACAGAGAGAATGTGTGAGAGAGAGTGTGTGAGAGAGAGAATGTGAGACAGACAGAGAGAATGTAAGAGAGAGAGAATGTGTGAGAGACAGAGAGAATGTGTGAGAGAGAGAATGTGATAGAGAGAGAACGTGAGAGAGAAAGAATGTGATAGATAGAGAATGTGTGAGAGAGAATGTGAGAGAGAGAGAATGTGAGAGAGACAGAGAGAATGTGAGAGATAGAGAATGTGAGAGAGAGAGAATGTGAGAGAGAGAGAGAATGTGAGAGAGAGAGAGAGAATGTGTGTGAGAGAGGGAGAATGTGTGTAAGAGACAGAGAATGTGAGAGAGAGAGAGAGAATGTGTGTGAGAGAGGGAGAATGTGTGTAAGAGACAGAGAATCTGAGAGATAGAGAGAATGTGAGAGAGAGAGAGAATGTGAGAGAGAGAGAGAATGTGTGAGAGAGAGAATGTGTGAGAGAGAGAATGTGAGAGAGAGAGACAATGTGAGAGAGAGAGAGAATGTGTGAGAGAGAGAGAGAATGTGAGAGAGAGAGAGAATGTGTGAGAGAGAGAATGTGAGACAGACAGAGAGAATGTAAGAGAGAGAGAATGTGTGAGAGACAGAGAGAATGTGAGAGAGAGAGAGAATGTGAGAGAGAGTGTGAGAGAGAGAATGTGTGTGAGAGAGAGAGAATGTGAGTGAGAGAGAGAGAATGTGAGTGAGAGAGAGAGAATGTGTGAGAGAGAGAGAGAATGTGTGAGAGAGAGTGTGTGAGAGAGAGAATGTGAGACAGACAGAGAGAATGTAAGAGAGAGAGAATGTGTGAGAGACAGAGAGAATGTGAGAGAGAGAGAGAATGTGTGTGAGAGAGAGAATGTGAGACAGACAGAGAGAATGTAAGAGAGAGAGAATGTGTGAGAGACAGAGAGAATGTGAGAGACAGAGAGAATGTGAGAGAGAATGTATGTGAGAGAGAGAGAGAATGTGAGAGCTAGAGAATATGTGAGAGAGAGAGAATGAGTGAGAGAGAGAGAATGTGAGAGAGAGAGAATGTGAGAGAGAGAGAGAATGTGAGAGATAGAGAGAATGTGTGTGAGAGAGGGAATGTGAGAGAGAGAGACAATGTGAGAGAGAGAGAGAGAATGTGTGAGAGAGAGAGAATGTGTGAGAGAGAGTGTGTGAGAGAGAGAATGTGAGAGAGAGAGGGAATGTGAGAAAGAGAGACAATGTGAGAGAGAGAGAGAATGTGTGTCAGAGAGAGAGAGAATGTGAGAGAGAGAGAATATGTGAGAGACAGAGAGAATGAGTGAGAGAGAGAATGTGATAGAGAGAGAACGTGAGAGAGAAAGAATGTGATAGATAGAGAATGTGTGAGAGAGAATGTGAGAGAGAGAGAATGTGAGAGAGACAGAGAGAATGTGAGAGATAGAGAATGTGAGAGAGAATGTGAGAGAGAGAGAGAATGTGTGAGAGAGAGAGAGAATGTGTGTGAGAGAGGGAGAATGTGTGTAAGAGACAGAGAATCTGAGAGATAGAGAGAATGTGAGAGAGAGAGAGAATGTGTGAGAGAGAGAATGTGTGAGAGAGAGAATGTGAGAGAGAGAGAGAATGTGAGAGAGAGAGAGAATGTGTGAGAGAGAGAGAGAATGTGAGAGAGAGAGAGAATGTGAGAGAGAGAGAGAATGTGTGAGAGAGAGTGTGTGAGACAGACAGAGAGAATGTAAGAGAGAGAGAATGTGTGAGAGACAGAGAGAATGTGAGAGAGAGAGAGAATGTGAGAGAGAGTGTGAGAGACAGAATGTGTGTGAGAGAGAGAGAATGTGAGTGAGAGAGAGAGAATGTGTGAGAGAGAGAGAGAATGTGTGTGAGAGACAGAGAATCTGAGAGAGAGAGAATGTGAGAGAGAAAGAGAATGTGAGAAAGACAGAATGTGAGAGAGAGAATATGTGAGAGAGAGAGAGAGAGAATGTGAGAGAGAGAGAATGTGAGACAGCGAGAGAATGTGAGAAAGAGAGAGAGAATGTGAGAGAAAGAGAGAGAATGTGAGAGCGAGAGAATGTAAGAGAGAGAGAGAATGTGAGAGAGAGAATGTGAGAGAGAGAGAATGTGAGAGGGAGAGAGAGAATGTGAGAGAGAGAGAGAATGAGAGAGAGAGAGAAATTGTGAGAGAGAGAGAGAATGTGATAGAAAGAGAATGTGAGAGAGAGAGAATGTGTGTGAGAGAGAGAGAGAGAGAATGTGAGAGAGAGAATGTGTGAGAGAGAGAGAATGTGAGAGAGAGAGAGAGAGAATGTGAGAGAGAGAGAGAGAACGTGAGAGAGAGAGAGAATGTGAGAGAGAGACAGAGAGAATGTGTGAGAGAGAGTGTGTGAGAGAGAGAATGTGAGACAGACAGAGAGAATGTAAGAGAGAGAGAATGTGTGAGAGACAGAGAGAATGTGAGAGACAGAGAGAATGTGAGAGACAGAGAATCTGAGAGAGAGAGAATGTGAGAGAGAAAGAGAATGTGAGAGAGAAAGAGAATGTGAGAGAGAGAATGTGAGAGAGACAGAATGTGAGTGAGAGAATGTGAGAGAGAGAGTGAGAGAATGTGAGAGCGAATGTGAGACAGAGAGAGAATGTGAGACAGCGAGAGAATGTGAGAGAGAGAGAATGTGAGAAAGAGAGAGAGAATGTGAGAGAAAGAGAGAGAATGTGAGAGCGAGAGAATGTAAGAGAGAGAGAATGTGAGAGAGAGAATGTGAGAGAGAGAGAGAGAATGTGAGAGAGAGAGAGAGAATGTGAGAGAGAGAAAGAAATTGTGTGAGAGAGAGAGAATGAGAGAGAGAGAGAGAAATTGTGAGAGAGAGAGAGAATGTGATAGAGAGAGAATGTTAGGGAGAGAGAATGTGAGAGAGAGAGAGAGAGAATGTGTGTGAGAGAGAGAATGTGAGAGAGAGAGAGAATGTGAGAGAGAGAGAGAATCTGAGAGAGAGAGAGTGAATATGTGGGAGACAGAGAGAATGTGTGAGAGAGAGTGTGTGAGAGAGAGAATGTGAGACAGACAGAGAGAATGTAAGAGAGAGAGAATGTGTGAGAGACAGAGAGAATGTGAGAGACAGAGAGAATGTGAGAGAGAGAATGTGTGTGAGAGAGAGAGAATGTGAGTGAGAGAGAGAGAATGTGTGAGAGAGAGAGAGAATGTGTGTGAGAGACAGAGAATCTGAGAGAGAGAGAATGTGAGAGAGAAAGAGAATGTGAGAGAGACAGAATGTGAGAGAGAGAATGTGTGAGAGAGTGAGAGAATGTGAGAGAGAGAGAGAGAGAATGTGAGAGAGAATGTGAGAGAGAGAGAATATGAGACAGCGAGAGAATGTGAGAGAGAGAGAATGTGAGAAAGAGAGAGAGAATGTGAGAGAAAGAGAGAGAATGTGAGAGCGAGAGAATGTAAGAGAGAGAGAGAATGTGAGAGAGAGAATGTGAGAGAGAGAGAATGTGAGAGAGAGAGAATGTGAGAGGGAGAGAGAGAATGTGAGAGAGAGAGAGAAATTGTGAGAGAGAGAGAGAATGAGAGAGAGAGAGAGAGAATGTGATAGAAAGAGAATGTGAGAGAGAGAGAATGTGTGTGAGAGAGAGAGAGAGAATGTGTGAGAGAGAGAGAGAATGTGAGAGAGAGAGAGAACGTGAGAGAGAGAGAGAATGTGAGAGAGAGAGAGAGAATATGTGAGAGACAGAGAGAATGTGTGAGAGAGAGAATGTGTGAGAGACAGAGAGAATGTAAGAGAGAGAGAATGTGTGAGAGACAGAGAGAATGTGAGAGACAGAGAATCTGAGAGAGAGAGAATCTGAGAGAGAAAGAGAATGTGAGAGAGAATGTGAGAGAGACAGAATGTGAGAGAGAGAATGTGTGAGAGAGTGAGAGAATGTGAGAGAGAGAGAGAGAGAGAGAGAATGTGAGAGCGAATGTGAGACAGAGAGAGAATGTGAGAGAGAGAGAATGTGAGAAAGAGAGAGAGAATGTGAGAGAAAGAGAGAGAATGTGAGAGCGAGAGAATGTAAGAGAGAGAGAATGTGAGAGAGAGAATGTGAGAGAGAGAGAGAGAATGTGAGAGAGAGAGAGAATGTGAGAGAGAGAGAGAAAGTGTGTGAGAGAGAGAGAATGAGAGAGAGAGAGAGAAATTGTGAGAGAGAGAGAGAATGTGATAGAGAGAGAATGTTAGGGAGAGAGAATGTGAGAGAGAGAGAGAGAGAATGTGTGTGAGAGAGAGAGAGAGAATGTGTGTGAGAGAGAGAGAGAATGTGAGAGAGAGAGAGAATGTGTGAGAGAGAGAGAGAATATGTGGGAGACAGAGAGAATGTGTGAGAGAGAGAATGTGATAGAGAGAGAACGTGAGAGAGAGAAAGAATGTGATAGATAGAGAATGTGTGAGAGAGAATGTGAGAGAGACAGAGAGAATGTGAGAGAGAGAATGTGTGAGAGACAGAGAAAATGTGAGAGAGAGAGAATGTGAGAGAGAGAGAGAATGTGAGAGCTAGAGAATATGTGTGAGAGAGAGAGAATGAGTGAGAGAGAGAGAATGTGTGTGAGAGAGGGAATGTGAGAGAGAGAGACATTGTGAGAGAGAGAGAGAATGTGTGAGAGAGAGAATGTGAGAGAGAGAGAGAGAGAATGTGAGAGAGAGAGAGAGAATATGTGAGAGACAGAGAGAATGTGTGAGAGAGAGAATGTGATAGAGAGAGAACGTGAGAGAGAAAGAATGTAATAGATAGAGAATGTGTGAGAGAGAATGTGAGAGAGAGAGAATGTGAGAGAGACAGAGAGAATGTGAGAGATAGAGAATGTGAGAGAGAATGTGAGAGAGAGAGAATGTGAGAGAGAGAGAGTGTGAAAGAGAGAATATGTGTGAGAGAGAGAGAATGTGAGAGAGAGAGAGAGAATGTGTGTGAGAGAGAGAGAATGTGTGTAAGAGACAGAGAATCTGAGAGATAGAGAGAATGTGAGAGAGAGAGAGAATGTGTGAGAGAGAGAATGTGAGAGAGAGTGTGAGAGACAGAATGTGTGTGAGAGAGAGAGAATGTGAGTGAGAGAGAGAGAATGTGTGAGAGAGAGAGAGAATGTGTGTGAGAGACAGAGAATCTGAGAGAGAGAGAATGTGAGAGAGAGAGAGAATGTGTGTGAGAGAGAGAATGTGAGACAGACAGAGAGAATGTAAGAGAGAGAGAATGTGTGAGAGACAGAGAGAATGTGAGAGACAGAGAGAATGTGAGAGAGAATGTATGTGAGAGAGAGAGAGAATGTGAGAGCTAGAGAATATGTGAGAGAGAGAGAATGAGTGAGAGAGAGAGAATGTGAGAGAGAGAGAATGTGAGAGAGAGAGAGAACGTGAGAGATAGAGAGAATGTGTGTGAGAGAGGGAATGTGAGAGAGAGAGACAATGTGAGAGAGAGAGAGAGAATGTGTGAGAGAGAGAGAATGTGTGAGAGAGAGTGTGTGAGAGAGAGAATGTGAGAGAGAGAGGGAATGTGAGAAAGAGAGACAATGTGAGAGAGAGAGAGAATGTGTGTGAGAGAGAGAGAGAGAATGTGAGAGAGAGAGAATATGTGAGAGACAGAGAGAATGAGTGAGAGAGAGAATGTGATAGAGAGAGAACGTGAGAGAGAAAGAATGTGATAGATAGAGAATGTGTGAGAGAGAATGTGAGAGAGAGAGAATGTGAGAGAGACAGAGAGAATGTGAGAGATAGAGAATGTGAGAGAGAATGTGAGAGAGAGAGAATGTGAGAGAGAGAGAGAGAATGTGTGTGAGAGAGGGAGAATGTGTGTAAGAGACAGAGAATCTGAGAGATAGAGAGAATGTGAGAGAGAGAGAGAATGTGTGAGAGAGAGAATGTGAGAGAGAGAGAGAATGTGAGAGAGAGAGAGAATGTGAGAGAGAGAGAGAATGTGTGAGAGAGAGAGAGAATGTGAGAGAGAGAGAGAATGTGAGAGAGAGAGAGAATGTGTGAGAGAGAGTGTGTGAGAGAGAGAATGTGAGACAGACAGAGAGAATGTAAGAGAGAGAGAATGTGTGAGAGACAGAGAGAATGTGAGAGAGAGAGAGAATGTGAGAGAGAGTGTGAGAGACAGAATGTGTGTGAGAGAGAGAGAATGTGAGTGAGAGAGAGAGAATGTGTGAGAGAGAGAGAGAATGTGTGTGAGAGACAGAGAATCTGAGAGAGAGAGAATGTGAGAGAGAAAGAGAATGTGAGAAAGACAGAATGTGAGAGAGAGAATATGTGAGAGAGAGAGAGAGAGAATGTGAGAGAGAGAGAATGTGAGACAGCGAGAGAATGTGAGAAAGAGAGAGAGAATGTGAGAGAAAGAGAGAGAATGTGAGAGCGAGAGAATGTAAGAGAGAGAGAGAATGTGAGAGAGAGAATGTGAGAGAGAGAGAATGTGAGAGGGAGAGAGAGAATGTGAGAGAGAGAGAGAATGAGAGAGAGAGAGAAATTGTGAGAGAGAGAGAGAATGTGATAGAAAGAGAATGTGAGAGAGAGAGAATGTGTGTGAGAGAGAGAGAGAGAGAATGTGAGAGAGAGAATGTGTGAGAGAGAGAGAATGTGAGAGAGAGAGAGAGAGAATGTGAGAGAGAGAGAGAGAACGTGAGAGAGAGAGAGAATGTGAGAGAGAGACAGAGAGAATGTGTGAGAGAGAGTGTGTGAGAGAGAGAATGTGAGACAGACAGAGAGAATGTAAGAGAGAGAGAATGTGTGAGAGACAGAGAGAATGTGAGAGACAGAGAGAATGTGAGAGACAGAGAATCTGAGAGAGAGAGAATGTGAGAGAGAAAGAGAATGTGAGAGAGAAAGAGAATGTGAGAGAGAGAATGTGAGAGAGACAGAATGTGAGTGAGAGAATGTGAGAGAGAGAGTGAGAGAATGTGAGAGCGAATGTGAGACAGAGAGAGAATGTGAGACAGCGAGAGAATGTGAGAGAGAGAGAATGTGAGAAAGAGAGAGAGAATGTGAGAGAAAGAGAGAGAATGTGAGAGCGAGAGAATGTAAGAGAGAGAGAATGTGAGAGAGAGAATGTGAGAGAGAGAGAGAGAATGTGAGAGAGAGAGAGAGAATGTGAGAGAGAGAAAGAAATTGTGTGAGAGAGAGAGAATGAGAGAGAGAGAGAGAAATTGTGAGAGAGAGAGAGAATGTGATAGAGAGAGAATGTTAGGGAGAGAGAATGTGAGAGAGAGAGAGAGAGAATGTGTGTGAGAGAGAGAATGTGAGAGAGAGAGAGAATGTGAGAGAGAGAGAGAATCTGAGAGAGAGAGAGTGAATATGTGGGAGACAGAGAGAATGTGTGAGAGAGAGTGTGTGAGAGAGAGAATGTGAGACAGACAGAGAGAATGTAAGAGAGAGAGAATGTGTGAGAGACAGAGAGAATGTGAGAGACAGAGAGAATGTGAGAGAGAGAATGTGTGTGAGAGAGAGAGAATGTGAGTGAGAGAGAGAGAATGTGTGAGAGAGAGAGAGAATGTGTGTGAGAGACAGAGAATCTGAGAGAGAGAGAATGTGAGAGAGAAAGAGAATGTGAGAGAGACAGAATGTGAGAGAGAGAATGTGTGAGAGAGTGAGAGAATGTGAGAGAGAGAGAGAGAGAATGTGAGAGAGAATGTGAGAGAGAGAGAATATGAGACAGCGAGAGAATGTGAGAGAGAGAGAATGTGAGAAAGAGAGAGAGAATGTGAGAGAAAGAGAGAGAATGTGAGAGCGAGAGAATGTAAGAGAGAGAGAGAATGTGAGAGAGAGAGAATGTGAGAGAGAGAGAATGTGAGAGGGAGAGAGAGAATGTGAGAGAGAGAGAGAAATTGTGAGAGAGAGAGAGAATGAGAGAGAGAGAGAGAGAATGTGATAGAAAGAGAATGTGAGAGAGAGAGAATGTGTGTGAGAGAGAGAGAGAGAATGTGTGAGAGAGAGAGAGAATGTGAGAGAGAGAGAGAACGTGAGAGAGAGAGAGAATGTGAGAGAGAGAGAGAGAATATGTGAGAGACAGAGAGAATGTGTGAGAGAGAGAATGTGTGAGAGACAGAGAGAATGTAAGAGAGAGAGAATGTGTGAGAGACAGAGAGAATGTGAGAGACAGAGAATCTGAGAGAGAGAGAATCTGAGAGAGAAAGAGAATGTGAGAGAGAATGTGAGAGAGACAGAATGTGAGAGAGAGAATGTGTGAGAGAGTGAGAGAATGTGAGAGAGAGAGAGAGAGAGAGAGAATGTGAGAGCGAATGTGAGACAGAGAGAGAATGTGAGAGAGAGAGAATGTGAGAAAGAGAGAGAGAATGTGAGAGAAAGAGAGAGAATGTGAGAGCGAGAGAATGTAAGAGAGAGAGAATGTGAGAGAGAGAATGTGAGAGAGAGAGAGAGAATGTGAGAGAGAGAGAGAATGTGAGAGAGAGAGAGAAAGTGTGTGAGAGAGAGAGAATGAGAGAGAGAGAGAGAAATTGTGAGAGAGAGAGAGAATGTGATAGAGAGAGAATGTTAGGGAGAGAGAATGTGAGAGAGAGAGAGAGAGAATGTGTGTGAGAGAGAGAGAGAGAATGTGTGTGAGAGAGAGAGAGAATGTGAGAGAGAGAGAGAATGTGTGAGAGAGAGAGAGAATATGTGGGAGACAGAGAGAATGTGTGAGAGAGAGAATGTGATAGAGAGAGAACGTGAGAGAGAGAAAGAATGTGATAGATAGAGAATGTGTGAGAGAGAATGTGAGAGAGACAGAGAGAATGTGAGAGAGAGAATGTGTGAGAGACAGAGAAAATGTGAGAGAGAGAGAATGTGAGAGAGAGAGAGAATGTGAGAGCTAGAGAATATGTGTGAGAGAGAGAGAATGAGTGAGAGAGAGAGAATGTGTGTGAGAGAGGGAATGTGAGAGAGAGAGACATTGTGAGAGAGAGAGAGAATGTGTGAGAGAGAGAATGTGAGAGAGAGAGAGAGAGAATGTGAGAGAGAGAGAGAGAATATGTGAGAGACAGAGAGAATGTGTGAGAGAGAGAATGTGATAGAGAGAGAACGTGAGAGAGAAAGAATGTAATAGATAGAGAATGTGTGAGAGAGAATGTGAGAGAGAGAGAATGTGAGAGAGACAGAGAGAATGTGAGAGATAGAGAATGTGAGAGAGAATGTGAGAGAGAGAGAATGTGAGAGAGAGAGAGTGTGAAAGAGAGAATATGTGTGAGAGAGAGAGAATGTGAGAGAGAGAGAGAGAATGTGTGTGAGAGAGAGAGAATGTGTGTAAGAGACAGAGAATCTGAGAGATAGAGAGAATGTGAGAGAGAGAGAGAATGTGTGAGAGAGAGAATGTGAGAGAGAGTGTGAGAGACAGAATGTGTGTGAGAGAGAGAGAATGTGAGTGAGAGAGAGAGAATGTGTGAGAGAGAGAGAGAATGTGTGTGAGAGACAGAGAATCTGAGAGAGAGAGAATGTGAGAGAGAAAGAGAATGTGAGAGAGACAGAATGTGAGAGAGAGAATATGTGAGAGAGTGAGAGAATGTGAGAGAGAGAGAGAGAGAATGTGAGAGAGAGAGAATGTGAGACAGCGAGAGAATGTGAGAGAGAGAGAATGTGAGAAAGAGAGAGAGAATGTGAGAGAAAGAGAGAGAATGTGAGAGCGAGAGAATGTAAGAGAGAGAGAGAATGTGAGAGAGAGAATGTGAGAGAGAGAGAATGTGAGAGGGAGAGAGAGAATGTGAGAGAGAGAGAGAGAAATTGTGAGAGAGAGAGAGAGAAATTGTGAGAGAGAGAGAATGTGATAGAAAGAGAATGTGAGAGAGAGAGAATGAGAGAGAGAGAGAGAATGTGTGTGTGAGAGAGAGAGAGAGAATGTGAGAGAGAGAATGTGTGAGAGAGAGAGAGAGAATGTGAGAGAGAGAGAGAGAACGTGAGAGAGAGAGAATGTGAGTGAGAGAGAGAGAATGTGTGAGAGACAGAGAGAATGTGTGAGAGAGAGTGTGTGAGAGAGAGAATGTGAGACAGACAGAGAGAATGCAAGAGAGAGAGAATGTGTGAGAGACAGAGAGAATGTGAGAGACAGAGAGAATGTGAGAGACAGAGAATCTGAGAGAGAGAATGTGAGAGAGAAAGAGAATGTGAGAGAGAAAGAGAATGTGAGAGAGAGAATGTGAGAGAGACAGAATGTGAGAGAGAGAATGTGTGAGAGAGTGAGAGAATGTGAGAGAGAGAGTGAGAGAATGTGAGAGCGAATGTGAGACAGAGAGAGAATGTGAGAGAGAGAGAATGTGAGACAGCGAGAGAATGTGAGAGAGAGAGAATGTGAGAGAAAGAGAGAGAATGTGAGAGCGAGAGAATGTAAGAGAGAGAGAATGTGAGAGAGAGAATGTGAGAGAGAGAGAGAGAATGTGAGAGAGAGAGAGAAATTGTGTGAGAGAGAGAATAAGAGAGAGAGAGAGAGAAATTGTGAGAGAGAGAGAGAATGTGATAGAGAGAGAATGTTAGGGAGAGAGAATGTGAGAGAGAGAGAGAGAGAATGTGTGTGAGAGAGAGAGAGAGAATGTGAGAGAGAGAATGTGTGAGAGAGAGAATGTGAGAGAGAGAGAGAATGTGAGAGAGAGAGAGAGAATATGTGGGAGACAGAGAGAATGTGTGAGAGAGAGAGAGAATGTGAGAGAGAGAGAGAATGTGTGAGAGAGAGTGTGTGAGAGAGAGAATGTGAGACAGACAGAGAGAATGTAAGAGAGAGAGAATGTGTGAGAGACAGAGAGAATGTGAGAGACAGAGAGAATGTGAGAGAGAGAATGTGTGTGAGAGAGAGAGAATGTGAGTGAGAGAGAGAGAATGTGTGAGAGAGAGAGAGAATGTGTGTGAGAGACAGAGAATCTGAGAGAGAGAGAATGTGAGAGAGAAAGAGAATGTGAGAGAGACAGAATGTGAGAGAGAGAATGTGTGAGAGAGTGAGAGAATGTGAGAGAGAGAGAGAATGTGAGAGAGAATGTGAGAGAGAGAGTATATGAGACAGCGAGAGAATGTGAGAGAGAGAGAATGTGAGAAAGAGAGAGAGAATGTGAGAGAAAGAGAGAGAATGTGAGAGCGAGAGAATGTAAGAGAGAGAGAGAATGTGAGAGAGAGAATGTGAGAGAGAGAGAATGTGAGAGAGAGAGAATGTGAGAGGGAGAGAGAGAATGTGAGAGAGAGAGAGAAATTGTGAGAGAGAGAGAGAATGAGAGAGAGAGAGAGAGAATGTGATAGAAAGAGAATGTGAGAGAGAGAGAATGTGAGAGAGAGAGAGAGAATGTGTGTGAGAGAGAGAGAGAGAATGTGAGAGAGAGAATGTGTGAGAGAGAGAGAGAATGTGAGAGAGAGAGAGAGAACGTGAGAGAGAGAGAGAATGTGAGAGAGAGAGAGAGAATATGTGAGAGACAGAGAGAATGTGTGAGAGAGAGAATGTGTGAGAGACAGAGAGAATGTGTGAGAGAGAGTGTGTGAGAGAGAGAATGTGAGACAGACAGAGAGAATGTAAGAGAGAGAGAATGTGTGAGAGACAGAGAGAATGTGTGAGAGAGAGAATGTGATAGAGAGAGAACGTGAGAGAGAAAGAATGTGATAGATAGAGAATGTGTGAGAGAGAATGTGAGAGAGAGAGAATGTGAGAGAGACAGAGAGAATGTGAGAGATAGAGAATGTGAGAGAGAGAGAATGTGAGAGAGAGAGAGAATGTGAGAGAGAGAGAGAGAATGTGTGTGAGAGAGGGAGAATGTGTGTAAGAGACAGAGAATCTGAGAGATAGAGAGAATGTGAGAGAGAGAGAGAATGTGTGAGAGAGAGAATGTGTGAGAGAGAGAATGTGAGAGAGAGAGACAATGTGAGAGAGAGAGAGAATGTGTGAGAGAGAGAGAGAATGTGAGAGAGAGAGAGAATGTGTGAGAGAGAGAATGTGAGACAGACAGAGAGAATGTAAGAGAGAGAGAATGTGTGAGAGACAGAGAGAATGTGAGAGAGAGTGTGAGAGAGAGAATGTGTGTGAGAGAGAGAGAATGTGAGTGAGAGAGAGAGAATGTGAGTGAGAGAGAGAGAATGTGTGAGAGAGAGAGAGAATGTGAGAGAGAGAGAGAATGTGTGTGAGAGAGAGAATGTGAGACAGACAGAGAGAATGTAAGAGAGAGAGAATGTGTGAGAGACAGAGAGAATGTGAGAGAGAGAATGTGTGAGAGGCAGAGAGAATGTGAGAGAGAATGTATGTGAGAGAGAGAGAGAATGTGAGAGCTAGAGAATATGTGAGAGAGAGAGAATGAGTGAGAGAGAGAGAATGTGAGAGAGAGAGAATGTGAGAGAGAGAGAGAATGTGAGAGATAGAGAGAATGTGTGTGAGAGAGGGAATGTGAGAGAGAGAGACAATGTGAGAGAGAGAGAGAGAATGTGTGAGAGAGAGAGAATGTGTGAGAGAGAGTGTGTGAGAGAGAGAATGTGAGAGAGAGAGGGAATGTGAGAAAGAGAGACAATGTGAGAGAGAGAGAGAATGTGTGTGAGAGAGAGAGAGAGAATGTGAGAGAGAGAGAGAGAATATGTGAGAGACAGAGAGAATGAGTGAGAGAGAGAATGTGATAGAGAGAGAATGTGAGAGAGAAAGAATGTGATAGATAGAGAATGTGTGAGAGAGAATGTGAGAGAGAGAGAATGTGAGAGAGAGAGAGAATGTGAGAGATAGAGAATGTGAGAGAGAATGTGAGAGAGAGAGAATGTGAGAGAGAGAGAGAGAATGTGTGTGAGAGAGGGAGAATGTGTGTAAGAGACAGAGAATCTGAGAGATAGAGAGAATGTGAGAGAGAGAGAGAATGTGTGAGAGAGAGAATGTGTGAGAGAGAGAATGTGAGAGAGAGAGAGAATGTGAGAGAGAGAGAGAATGTGTGAGAGAGAGAGAGAATGTGAGAGAGAGAGAGAATGTGAGAGAGAGAGAGAATGTGTGAGAGAGAGTGTGTGAGAGAGAGAATGTGAGACAGACAGAGAGAATGTAAGAGAGAGAGAATGTGTGAGAGACAGAGAGAATGTGAGAGAGAGAGAGAATGTGAGAGAGAGTGTGAGAGACAGAATGTGTGTGAGAGAGAGAGAATGTGAGTGAGAGAGAGAGAATGTGTGAGAGAGAGAGAGAATGTGTGTGAGAGAGAAAGAGAATGTGAGAGAGACAGAATGTGAGAGAGAGAATATGTGAGAGAGTGAGAGAATGTGAGAGAGAGAGAGAGAGAATGTGAGAGAGAGAGAATGTGAGACAGCGAGAGAATGTGAGAGAGAGAGAATGTGAGAAAGAGAGAGAGAATGTGAGAGAAAGAGAGAGAATGTGAGAGCGAGAGAATGTAAGAGAGAGAGAGAATGTGAGAGAGAGAATGTGAGAGAGAGAGAATGTGAGAGGGAGAGAGAGAATGTGAGAGAGAGAGAGAATGAGAGAGAGAGAGAGAGAAATTGTGAGAGAGAGAGAGAATGTGATAGAAAGAGAATGTGAGAGAGAGAGAATGTGTGTGAGAGAGAGAGAGAGAGAATGTGAGAGAGAGAATGTGTGAGAGAGAGAGAATGTGAGAGAGAGAGAGAGAGAATGTGAGAGAGAGAGAGAGAACGTGAGAGAGAGAGAGAATGTGAGAGAGAGACAGAGAGAATGTGTGAGAGAGAGTGTGTGAGAGAGAGAATGTGAGACAGACAGAGAGAATGTAAGAGAGAGAGAATGTGTGAGAGACAGAGAGAATGTGAGAGACAGAGAGAATGTGAGAGACAGAGAATCTGAGAGAGAGAGAATGTGAGAGAGAAAGAGAATGTGAGAGAGAAAGAGAATGTGAGAGAGAGAATGTGAGAGAGACAGAATGTGAGAGAGAGAATGTGTGAGAGAGTGAGAGAATGTGAGAGAGAGAGTGAGAGAATGTGAGAGCGAATGTGAGACAGAGAGAGAATGTGAGACAGCGAGAGAATGTGAGAGAGAGAGAATGTGAGAAAGAGAGAGAGAATGTGAGAGAAAGAGAGAGAATGTGAGAGCGAGAGAATGTAAGAGAGAGAGAATGTGAGAGAGAGAATGTGAGAGAGAGAGAGAGAATGTGAGAGAGAGAGAGAGAATGTGAGAGAGAGAAAGAAATTGTGTGAGAGAGAGAGAATGAGAGAGAGAGAGAGAAATTGTGAGAGAGAGAGAGAATGTGATAGAGAGAGAATGTTAGGGAGAGAGAATGTGAGAGAGAGAGAGAGAGAATGTGTGTGAGAGAGAGAATGTGAGAGAGAGAGAGAATGTGAAAGAGAGAGAGAATCTGAGAGAGAGAGAGTGAATATGTGGGAGACAGAGAGAATGTGTGAGAGAGAGTGTGTGAGAGAGAGAATGTGAGACAGACAGAGAGAATGTAAGAGAGAGAGAATGTGTGAGAGACAGAGAGAATGTGAGAGACAGAGAGAATGTGAGAGAGAGAATGTGTGTGAGAGAGAGAGAATGTGAGTGAGAGAGAGAGAATGTGTGAGAGAGAGAGAGAATGTGTGTGAGAGACAGAGAATCTGAGAGAGAGAGAATGTGAGAGAGAAAGAGAATGTGAGAGAGACAGAATGTGAGAGAGAGAATGTGTGAGAGAGTGAGAGAATGTGAGAGAGAGAGAGAGAGAATGTGAGAGAGAATGTGAGAGAGAGAGAATATGAGACAGCGAGAGAATGTGAGAGAGAGAGAATGTGAGAAAGAGAGAGAGAATGTGAGAGAAAGAGAGAGAATGTGAGAGCGAGAGAATGTAAGAGAGAGAGAGAATGTGAGAGAGAGAATGTGAGAGAGAGAGAATGTGAGAGAGAGAGAATGTGAGAGGGAGAGAGAGAATGTGAGAGAGAGAGAGAAATTGTGAGAGAGAGAGAGAATGAGAGAGAGAGAGAGAGAATGTGATAGAAAGAGAATGTGAGAGAGAGAGAATGTGAGAGAGAGAGAGAGAATGTGTGTGAGAGAGAGAGAGAGAATGTGAGAGAGAGAATGTGTGAGAGAGAGAGAGAATGTGAGAGAGAGAGAGAACGTGAGAGAGAGAGAGAATGTGAGAGAGAGAGAGAGAATATGTGAGAGACAGAGAGAATGTGTGAGAGAGAGTGTGTGAGAGAGAGAATGTGAGACAGACAGAGAGAATGTAAGAGAGAGAGAATGTGTGAGAGACAGAGAGAATGTGAGAGACAGAGAATCTGAGAGAGAGAGAATGTGAGAGAGAAAGAGAATGTGAGAGAGAAAGAGAATGTGAGAGAGAATGTGAGAGAGACAGAATGTGAGAGAGAGAATGTGTGAGAGAGTGAGAGAATGTGAGGGAGAGAGAGAGAGAGAGAGAATGTGAGAGCGAATGTGAGACAGAGAGAGAATGTGAGAGAGAGAGAATGTGAGAAAGAGAGAGAGAATGTGAGAGAAAGAGAGAGAATGTGAGAGCGAGAGAATGTAAGAGAGAGAGAATGTGAGAGAGAGAATGTGAGAGAGAGAGAGAGAATGTGAGAGAGAGAGAGAATGTGAGAGAGAGAGAGAAAGTGTGTGAGAGAGAGAGAATGAGAGAGAGAGAGAGAAATTGTGAGAGAGAGAGAGAATGTGATAGAGAGAGAATGTTAGGGAGAGAGAATGTGAGAGAGAGAGAGAGAGAATGTGTGTGAGAGAGAGAGAGAGAATGTGAGAGAGAGAATGTGTGAGAGAGAGAGAGAGAATGTGAGAGAGAGAGAGAATGTGTGAGAGAGAGAGAGAATATGTGGGAGACAGAGAGAATGTGTGAGAGAGAGAATGTGATAGAGAGAGAACGTGAGAGAGAGAAAGAATGTGATAGATAGAGAATGTGTGAGAGAGAATGTGAGAGAGACAGAGAGAATGTGAGAGAGAGAATGTGTGAGAGACAGAGAAAATGTGAGAGAGAGAGAATGTGAGAGAGAGAGAGAATGTGAGAGCTAGAGAATATGTGTGAGAGAGAGAGAATGAGTGAGAGAGAGAGAATGTGTGTGAGAGAGGGAATGTGAGAGAGAGAGACATTGTGAGAGAGAGAGAGAATGTGTGAGAGAGAGAATGTGAGAGAGAGAGAGAGAGAATGTGAGAGAGAGAGAGAGAATATGTGAGAGACAGAGAGAATGTGTGAGAGAGAGAATGTGATAGAGAGAGAACGTGAGAGAGAAAGAATGTAATAGATAGAGAATGTGTGAGAGAGAATGTGAGAGAGAGAGAATGTGAGAGAGACAGAGAGAATGTGAGAGATAGAGAATGTGAGAGAGAATGTGAGAGAGAGAGAATGTGAGAGAGAGAGAGTGTGAAAGAGAGAATATGTGTGAGAGAGAGAGAATGTGAGAGAGAGAGAGAGAATGTGTGTGAGAGAGAGAGAATGTGTGTAAGAGACAGAGAATCTGAGAGATAGAGAGAATGTGAGAGAGAGAGAGAATGTGTGAGAGAGAGAATGTGAGAGAGAGGGAATGTGAGTGAGAGAGACAATGTGAGAGAGAGAGAGAATGTGTGAGAGAGAGAGAGAATGTGTGAGAGAGAGAGAATGTGTGAGAGAGAGAATGTGAGACAGACAGAGAGAATGTAAGAGAGAGAGAATGTGAGAGAGAGAGAGAATGTGAGAGAGAGGGAATGTGAGTGAGAGAGACAATGTGAGAGAGAGAGAGAATGTGAGAGAGAGAGAGAATGTGTGAGAGAGAGTGTGTGAGAGAGAGAATGTGAGACAGACAGAGAGAATGTGAGAGAGAGAGAATGTGAGAGAGAGAGAGAGAATGTGAGAGAGAGACAATGTGAGAGAGAGAGAGAATGTGTGAGAGAGTGAGAGAATGTGAGAGAGAGAGAGAGAGAATGTGAGAGCGAATGTGAGACAGAGAGAGAATGTGAGAGAGAGAGAATGTGAGACAGCGAGAGAATGTGAGAGAGAGAGAATGTGAGAAAGAGAGAGAGAATGTGAGAGAAAGAGAGAGAATGTGAGAGCGAGAGAATGTAAGAGAGAGAGAATGTGAGAGAGAGAATGTGAGAGAGAGAGAGAGAATGTGAGAGAGAGAGAGAAATTGTGTGAGAGAGAGAGAATGAGAGAGAGAGAGAATGTGAGAGAGAGAGAGAAATTGTGTGAGAGAGAGAGAATGAGAGAGAGAGAGAGAAATTGTGAGAGAGAGAGAGAATGTGATAGAGAGAGAATGTTAGGGAGAGAGAATGTGAGAGAGAGAGAATGTGTGTGAGAGAGAGAGAGAGAATGTGAGAGAGAGAATGTGTGAGAGAGAGAGAATGTGAGATAGAGAGAGAATGTGAGAGAGAGAGAGAGAATGTGAGAGAGAGAGAGAATATATGGGAGACAGAGAGAATGTGTGAGAGAGAGAATGTGATAGAGAGAGAACGTGAGAGAGAGAAAGAATGTGATAGATAGAGAATGTGTGAGAGAGAATGTGAGAGAGAGAATGTGTGAGAGACAGAGAGAATGTGAGAGAGAATGTGAGAGAGAGAGAGAATGTGAGAGCTAGAGAATATGTGTGAGAGAGAGAATGTGAGAGAGAGAGAATGTGAGAGAGAGAGAGAATGTGAGAGAGAGAGAGAATGTGTGTGAGAGAGGGAATGTGAGAGAGAGAGACATTGTGAGAGAGAGAGAGAATGTGAGAGAGAGAGAATGTGAGAGAGAGAGAATGTGAGAGAGAGAGAATGTGAGAGAGAGAGGGAATGTGAGAAAGAGAGACAATGTGAGAGAGAGAGAGAATGTGAGAGAGAGAGAGAGAATATGTGAGAGACAGAGAGAATGTGTGAGAGAGAGAATGTGATAGAGAGAGAACGTGAGAGAGAAAGAATGTGATAGATAGAGAATGTGTGAGAGAGAATGTGAGAGAGAGAGAATGTGAGACAGACAGAGAGAATGTGAGAGATAGAGAATGTGAGAGAGAATGTGAGAGAGAGAGAATGTGAGAGAGAGAGAGTGTGAAAGAGAGAATATGTGAGAGAGAGAGAGAATGAGTGAGAGAGAGAGAATGTGTGTGAGAGAGAGAGAATGTGTGTGAGAGAGAGAGAATGTGTGTAAGAGACAGAGAATCTGAGAGATAGAGAGAATGTGAGAGAGAGAGAGAATGTGAGAGAGAGAGAGAATGTGTGAGAGAGAGAATGTGAGAGAGAATGTGAGAGAGAGAGTGTGAAAGAGAGAATATGTGAGAGAGAGAGAGAATGAGTGAGAGAGAGAATGTGTGAGAGAGAGAGAGAATGTGTGTGAGAGAGAGAGAATGTGAGAGAGAGGGAATGTGAGTGAGAGAGACAATGTGAGAGAGAGAGAGAATGTGTGAGAGAGAGAGAGAATGTGAGAGAGAGAGAGAATGTGTGAGAGAGAGTGTGTGAGAGAGAGAATGTGAGACAGACAGAGAGAATGTGAGAGAGAGAGAATGTGAGAGAGAGAGAGACAATGTGAGAGAGAGAGAGAATGTGTGAGAGAGAGAGAGAGAGAGAGAGAATGTGAGACAGAGAGAGAATGTGAGAGAGAGAGAATGTGAGACAGTGAGAGAATGTGAGAGAGAGAGAATGTGAGAGAAAGAGAGAGAATGTAAGAGAGAGAGAATGTGAGAGAGAGAATGTGAGAGAGAGAGAGAGAATGTGAGAGAGAGAGAGAAATTGTATGAGAGAGAGAGAGAGAGAATGTGATAGAGAGAGAATGTTAGGGAGAGAGAATGTGAGAGAGAGAGAGAATGTGTGTGAGAGAGAGAGAATGTGAGAGAGAGAGAGAGAATGTGAGATAGAGAGAGAATGTGAGAGAGAGAGAGAGAATATGTGGGAGACAGAGAGAATGTGTGAGAGAGAATGTGATAGAGAGAGAACGTGAGAGAGAGAAAGAATGTGATAGATAGAGAATGTGTGAGAGAGAATGTGAGAGAGACAGAGAGAATGTGAGAGAGAGAATGTGTGAGAGACAGAGAGAATGTGAGAGAGAGAGAGAATGTGAGAGAGAGTGTGAGAGAGAGAGAATGTGAGTGAGAGAGAGAGACATTGTGAGAGACAGAGAGAATGTGTGAGAGAGAGAATGTGTGAGAGAGAGAATGTGAGAGAGAGAGAATGTGAGAGAGAGAGGGAATGTGAGAGAGAGAGAGAATGTGTGTGAGAGAGAGAGACATTGTGAGAGACAGAGAGAATGTGTGAGAGAGAGAATGTGTGAGAGAGAGAATGTGAGAGAGAGAGGGAATGTGAGAAAGAGAGACAATGTGAGAGAGAGAGAATGTGAGAGAGAGAGAATATGTGAGAGACAGAGAGAATGTGTGAGAGAGAGAATGTGATAGAGAGAGAACGTGAGAGAGAAAGAATGTGATAGATAGAGAATGTGTGAGAGAGAATGTGAGAGAGACAGAGAGAATGTGAGAGATAGAGAATGTGAGAGAGAATGTGAGAGAGAGAGAATGTGAGAGAGAGAGAGTGTGAAAGAGAGAATATGTGAGAGAGAGAGAGAGAATGTGAGAGCGAGAGAGAGAATGTGTGTGAGAGAGAGAGAATGTGTGTAAGAGACAGAGAATCTGAGAGATAGAGAGAATGTGAGAGAGAGGGAATGTGAGTGAGAGAGACAATGTGAGAGAGAGAGAGAATGTGTGAGAGAGAGAGAGAATGTGAGAGAGAGAGAGAATGTGTGAGAGAGAGAATGTAAGAGAGAGAGAATGTGTGAGAGACAGAGAGAATGTGAGAGACAGAGAGAATGTGAGAGAGAGAATGTGAGAGAGAGTGTGAGAGAGAGAATGTGTGTGAGAGAGAGAGAATGTGAGTGAGAGAGAGAGAATGTGTGTGAGAGAGAGAGAATGTGTGTGAGAGACAGAGAATCTGAGAGAGAGAGAATGTGAGAGAGAAAGAGAATGTGAGAGAGACAGAATGTGAGAGAGAGAATGTGTGAGAGAGTGAGAGAATGTGAGAGAGAGAGAGAGAATGTGAGAGAGAATGTGAGAGAGAGAGAATGTGAGACAGCGAGAGAATGTGAGAGAGAGAGAATGTGAGAAAGAGAGAGAGAATGTGAGAGAAAGAGAGAGAATGTGAGAGCGAGAGAATGTAAGAGAGAGAGAGAATGTGAGAGAGAGGGAATGTGAGAGGGAGAGAGAGAATGTGAGAGAGAGAGAGAAATTGTGAGAGAGAGAGAGAATTAGAGAGAGAGAGAGAGAATGTGATAGAAAGAGAATGTGAGAGAGAGAGAATGTGAGAGAGAGAGAGAGAATGTGTGTGAGAGAGAGAGAATGTGAGAGAGAGAATGTGAGAGAGAGAGAGAGAACGCGAGAGAGAGAGAGAATGTGAGAGAGAGAGAGAGAATATGTGAGAGACAGAGAGAATGTGTGAGAGAGAGAATGTGTGAGAGACAGAGAGAATGTGTGAGAGAGAGTGTGTGAGAGAGAGAATGTGAGACAGACAGAGAGAATGTAAGAGAGAGAGAATGTGTGAGAGACAGAGAGAATGTGAGAGACAGAGAGAATGTGAGAGACAGAGAATCTGAGAGAGAGAGAATGTGAGAGAGAAAGAGAATGTGAGAGAGAAAGAGAATGTGAGAGAGAGAATGTGAGAGAGACAGAATGTGAGAGAGAGAATGTCTGAGAGAGTGAGAGAATGTGAGAGAGAGAGAGAGAGAATGTGAGAGTGAATGTGAGACAGAGAGAGAATGTGAGAGAGAGAGAATGTGAGACAGCGAGAGAATGTGAGAGAGAGAGAATGTGAGAAAGAGAGAGAGAATGTGAGAGAAAGAGAGAGAATGTGAGAGCGAGAGAATGTAAGAGAGAGAGAATGTGAGAGAGAGAATGTGAGAGAGAGAGAGAGAATGTGAGAGAGAGAGAGAAATTGTGTGAGAGAGAGAGAATGAGAGAGAGAGAGAGAAATTGTGAGAGAGAGAGAGAATGTGATAGAGAGAGAATGTTAGGGAGAGAGAATGTGAGAGAGAGAGAGAGAGAATGTGTGTGAGAGAGAGAGAGAGAATGTGTGAGAGAGAGAGAGAGAATGTGAGAGAGAGAGAGAGAATATGTGGGAGACAGCGAGAATGTGTGAGAGAGAGAATGTGATAGAGAGAGAACGTGAGAGAGAGAAAGAATGTGATAGACAGAGAATGTGTGAGAGAGAATGTGAGAGAGACAGAGAGAATGTGAGAGAGAGAATGTGTGAGAGACAGAGAGAATGTGAGAGAGAGAGAATGTGAGAGAGAGAGAGAGAATGTGAGAGAGATAGAGAATGTGAGAGAGAGAGTGTGAAAGAGAGAATATGTGTGAGAGAGAGAATGAGTGAGAGAGAGAGAATGTGAGAGAGAGAGAGAATGTGAGAGAGAGAGAAAATGTGTGTGAGAGAGGGAATGTGAGAGAGAGAGACAATGTGAGAGAGAGAGAGAATGAGTGAGAGAGAGAATGTGAGAGAGAGAGAATGTGTGAGAGAGAGAATGTGAGAGAGAGAGAATGTGTGAGAGAGAGGGAATGTGAGAGAGAGAGACAATGTGAGAGAGAGAGAGAATGTGTGAGAGAGAGAGAGACAATGTGAGAGAGAGAGAATGTGAGAGAGAGAGAATATGTGAGAGACAGAGAGAATGTGTGAGAGAGAGAATGTGATAGAGAGAGAACGTGAGAGAGAAAGAATGTGATAGATAGAGAATGTGTGAGAGAGAATGTGAGAGAGAGAGAATGTGAGAGAGAGAAAGTGTGAAAGAGAGAATATGTGAAAGAGAGAATATGTGAGAGAGAGAGAGAGAATGAGTGAGAGAGAGAGAATGTGAGAGAGAGAGAGAATGTGAGAGAGAGAGAGAGAGAGAATGTGTGTGAGAGAGAGAGAGAATGTGTGTAAGAGACAGAGAATCTGAGAGATAGAGAGAATGTGAGAGAGAGAGAGAGAATGTGTGAGAGAGAGGGAATGTGAGTGAGAGAGACAATGTGAGAGAGAGAGAGAATGTGTGTGAGAGAGAGAGAGAATGTGAGAGAGAGAGAATGTGTGAGAGAGAGTGTGTGAGAGAGAGAATGAGACAGACAGAGAGAATGTAAGAGAGAGAGAATGTGTGAGAGACAGAGAGAATGTGAGAGACAGAGAGAATGTGAGAGAGAGAGAATGTGAGAGAGAGAGAGAATGTGTGAGAGAGAGAGAATGTGTGTGAGAGAGAGAATGTGAGAGAGAGAGAGAATGTGATAGAGAGAGAGAGAGAATGTGAGAGAGAGAGAGAATGTGAGAGAGAGAGAGAAGGAATGTGAGAGAGAGAGACAATGTGAGAGAGAGAGAGAACATGAGAGAGAGAGAGAATATGTGAGAGACAGAGAGAATGTGTGAGAGAGAGAATGTGATAGAGAGAGAACGTGAGAGAGAAAGAGTGTGAGAGAGAGAGAATGTGAGAGAGAGAGAATGTGTGAGAGAGAGAGAATGTGAGAGAGAGAGAGAATGTGTGAGAGTGAATGTGAGAGAGAGAGAATGTGTAAGAGAGAAGGAATGTGAGAGAGAGAGACAATGTGAGAGAGAGAGAGAACATGAGAGAGAGAGAGAATATGTGAGAGACAGAGAGAATGTGTGTGAGAGAGAATGTGATAGAGAGAGAACGTGAGAGAGAAAGAGTGTGATAGATAGAGAATGTGTGAGAGAGAATGTGAGAGAGAGAGAATGTGAGAGAGACAGAGAGAATGTGAGAGAGAGAATGTGTGAGAGACAGAGAGAATGTGAGAGATAGAGAATGTGAGAGAGAATGTGTGAGAGAGAGAATGTGAGAGAGAGAGAGTGTGAAAGAGAGAATATGTGAGAGAGAGAGAGAGAATGAGTGAGAGAGAGAGAATGTGAGAGAGAGAGAATGTGAGATAGAATGTGAGAGAGAGAGAGAATGTGAGAGAGAGAATGTGTGAGAGAGAGGGAATGTGAGTGAGAGAGACAATGTGAGAGAGAGAGAGAGAGAGAATGTGAGAGAGAGAGAGAATGTGTGAGAGAGAGAATGTGAGACAGACAGAGAGAATGTAAGAGAGAGAGAATGTGTGAGAGACAGAGAGAATGTGAGAGACAGAGAGAATGTGAGAGAGAGAGAATGTGAGAGAGAGAGAGTGTGAGAGAGAGAATGTGTGTGAGAGAGAGAGAATGTGAGTGAGAGAGAGAGAATGTGTGAGAGAGAGAGAATGTGTGTGAGAGACAGAGAATCTGAGAGAGAGAGAATGTGAGAGAGTAAGAGAATGTGAGAGAGAAAGAGAATGTGAGAGAGACAGAATGTGAGAGAGAGAATGTGAGAGCGAATGTGAGACAGAGAGAGAATGTGAGAGAGAGAGAATGTGAGAGAGAGAGAATGTGAGAAAGAGAGAGAGAATGTGAGAGAAAGAGAGAGAATGTGAGAGCGAGAATGTAAGAGAGAGAGAATGTGAGAGAGAGAGAATGTGAGACGGAGAGAGAGAATGTGTGAGAGAGAGAGAAATTGTGTGAGAGAGAGAGAATGTGTGAGAGAGAGAGAGAATGTGTGTGAGAGAGAGAGAATGTGAGAGAGAGAATGTGTGAGAGAGAGAGAGAGAATGTGAGAGAGAGAGAGAGAACGTGAGAGAGAGAGAGAATGAGAGAGAGAGAGAGAACGTGAGAGAGAGAGAGAATGTGTGAGAGAGAGAGAGAATATGTGAGAGACAGAGAGAATGTGTGAGAGAGAGAATGTGATAGAGAGAGAACGTGAGAGAGAGAAAGAATGTGATAGATAGAGAATGTGTGAGAGAGAATGTGAGAGAGAGAGAATGTGAGAGAGACAGAGAGAATGTGAGAGAGAGAATGTGTGAGAGACCGAGAGAATGTGAGAGATAGAGAATGTGAGAGAGAATCTGAGAGAGAGAATGTGTGTAAGTGACAGAGAATCTGAGAGATAGAGAGAATGTGAGAGAGAGAGAGAATGTGTGAGAGAGAGAATGTGAGAGAGAGAGAATGTGTGAGAGAGAGGGAATGTGAGTGAGAGAGACAATGTGAGAGAGAGAGAGAATGTGTGAGAGAGAGTGTGTGAGAGAGAGAATGTGAGACAGACAGAGAGAATGTAAGAGAGAGAGAATGTGTGAGAGACAGAGAGAATGTGAGAGAGAGAGAGTGTGAGAGAGAGAATGTGTGAGAGAGAGAGAATGTGAGTGAGAGAGAGAGAATGTGTGTGAGAGACAGAGAATCTGAGAGAGAGAGAATTTGAGAGAGAAAGAGAATGTGAGAGAGAGAGAGAATGTGAGAGAGACAGAATGTGAGAGAGAGAATGTGTGAGAGAGTGAGAGAATGTGAGAGAGAGAGAGAGAGAATGTGAGAGCGAGAGAATGTAAGAGAGAGAGAGAATGTGAGAGAGAGAATGTGAGAGAGAGAGAATGTGAGAGAGAGAGAGAGAATGTGAGAGAGAGAGAGAAATTGTGAGAGAGAGAGAGAATGTGATAGAGAGAATGTGAGAGAGAGAGAGAGAATGTGTGTGTGAGAGAGAGAGAATGTGTGTGAGAGAGAGAGAGAGAATGTGAGAGAGAGATTGTGTGAAAGAGAGAGAATGTGAGAGCGAGAGAATGTAAGAGGGAGAGAGAATGTGAGAGCGAGAGAATGTAAGAGAGAGAGAGAATGTGAGAGAGGGAGAGAAATTGTGAGAGAGAGAGAGAGAGAATGTGATAGAGAGAGAATTTGAGAGAGAGAGAATGTGTGTGTGAGAGAGAGAGAATGTGAGAGAGAGAATGTGTGTGAGAGAGAGAGAGAATGTGAGAGAGAGAGAGAGAGAGAATATGTGAGAGACAGAGAGAATGTGTGAGAGAGAGAATGTGATAGAGAGAGAATGTGTGAGAGAGAGAATGTGAGAGAGACAGAGAGAATGTGTGAGAGAGAGAGAATGTGTGAGAGACAGAGAGAATGAGAGACAGAGAGAATGTGAGAGAGAGAGAATGTGAGAGAGAGAGAGTGTGAGAGAGAGAATGTGTGAGAGAGAGAGATAATGTGAGTGAGAGAGAGAGAATGTGAGAGAGAATGTGTGAGAGAGAATGTGTGATAGAGAGAGAATGTGTGTGAGAGACAGAGAATCTCAGAGAGAGAGAGAATGTGAGAGAGAGGGAGAATGTGAGAGAGAGAGAATGTGAGAGAGAGAGAGAATGTGAGAGAGAGAGAATGTATGAGAGAGAGAGAATATGTGAGAGAGAATGAGAGAGAGGGAATGTGTGTGAGAGAGAGAGAATGTGAGAGAGAGAGAGAGAAATTTTGAGAGAGAGAGAGAGAGAAATTGTGAGAGAGAGAGAATGTGATAGAGAGAGAGAATGTGTGTGAGAGAGATAATGGGGGGGAAAGAGAGAGAGAGAATATGAGAGAGAGAGAGAATGTGAGAGAGAGAATGTGTGAGAGAGAGAGAATGTGTGAGAGAGAGAGAATGTGTGAGAGAATGTGAGAGAGAGAGAAATTGTGATAGAGAGAGAGAGAATGTGATAGAGAGAGAATGTGAGAGAGAGAGAGAATGTGAGAGACAGAGAGAGATTGTGAGAGAGAGAATGTGAGAGAGAGAGAGAAATTGTGAGAGAGAGAGAGAATGTGATAGAGAGAGAATGTGTGAGAGAGAGAGAATGTGAGAGAGAGAATATGGGAGAGAGAGACAGAATATGTGAGAGACAGAGAATGTGAGAGAGAGAGAGAGAGAGAATGTGAGAGAGAGAGAGAAATTGTGAGAGAGACAGAGAGAATGTGAGAGAGAGAGAGAAATTGTGAGAGAGAGAGAGAATGTGATAGAGAGAGAATGTGAGAGAGAGAATGTGTGAGAGAGTGAGAGAATGTGAGAGAGAGAGAGAGAATGTGAGAGCGAATGTGAGACAGAGAGAGAATGTGAGAGAGAGAGAATGTGAGAAAGAGAGAGAGAATGTGAGAGAAAGAGAGAGAATGTGAGAGCGAGAGAATGTAAGAGAGAGAGAGAATGTGAGAGAGAGAATGTGTGAGAGAGAGAATGTGAGACGGAGAGAGAGAAATTGTGAGAGAGAGAGAATGTGTGAGAGAGAGAGAGAATGTGTGTGTGAGAGAGAGAGAGAGAATGTGAGAGAGAGAATGTGTGAGAGAGAGAGAGAGAATGTGAGAGAGAGAGAGAGAACGTGAGAGAGAGAGAGAATGTGAGAGAGAGAGAGAGAATATGTGAGAGACAGAGAGAATGTGTGAGAGAGAGAATGTGAGAGAGAGAGAACGTGAGAGAGAAAGAATGTGATAGAGAGAGAATGTGAGAGAGAGAGAATGTGAGAGAGACAGAGAGAATGTGAGAGATAGAGAATGTGAGAGAGAATGTGAGAGAGAGAGAATGTGAGAGAGACAGAGAGAATGTGAGAGAGAGAGAGAGAGAGAATGTGAGAGCGAATGTGAGACAGAGAGAGAATGTTAGAGAGAGAGAATGTGAGAAAGAGAGAGAGAATGTGAGAGAAAGAGAGAGAATGTGAGAGCGAGAGAATGTAAGAGAGAGAGAATGTGAGAGAGAGAATGTGAGACGGAGAGAGAGAATGTGAGAGAGAGAGAGAAATTGTGAGAGAGAGAGAAATTGTGTGAGAGAGAGAGAATGTGTGAGAGAGAGAGAGAATGTGTGTGAGAGAGAGAGAGAGAGAATGTGAGAGAGAGAATGTGTGAGAGAGAGAGAGAATGTGAGAGAGAGAGAGAGAACGTGAGAGAGAGAGAGAATGTGAGAGAGAGAGAGAGAATATGTGAGAGACAGAGAGAATGTGTGAGAGAGAGAATGTGATAGAGAGAGAACGTGAGAGAGAGAAAGAATGTGATAGATAGAGAATGTGTGAGAGAGAATGTGAGAGAGAGAGAATGTGAGAGAGACAGAGAGAATGTGAGAGAGAGAATGTGTGAGAGACAGAGAGAATGTGAGAGATAGAGAATGTGAGAGAGAATCTGAGAGAGAGAGAATGTGTGTAAGTGACAGAGAATCTGAGAGATAGAGAGAATGTGAGAGAGAGAGAGAATGTGTGAGAGAGAGAATGTGAGAGAGAGAGAATGTGTGAGAGAGAGGGAATGTGAGTGAGAGAGACAATGTGAGAGAGAGAGAGAATGTGTGAGAGAGAGTGTGTGAGAGAGAGAATGTGAGACAGACAGAGAGAATGTAAGAGAGAGAGAATGTGTGAGAGACAGAGAGAATGTGAGAGAGAGAGTGTGAGAGAGAGAATGTGTGAGAGAGAGAGAATGTGAGTGAGAGAGAGAGAATGTGTGTGAGAGACAGAGAATCTGAGAGAGAGAGAATTTGAGAGAGAAAGAGAATGTGAGAGAGAAAGAGAATGTGAGAGAGAGAGAGAATGTGAGAGAGACAGAATGTGAGAGAGAGAATGTGTGAGAGAGTGAGAGAATGTGAGAGAGAGAGAGAGAGAATGTGAGAGCGAGAGAATGTAAGAGAGAGAGAGAATGTGAGAGAGAGAATGTGAGAGAGAGAGAATGTGAGAGAGAGAGAGAGAATGTGAGAGAGAGAGAGAAATTGTGAGAGAGAGAGAGAATGTGATAGAGAGAGAATGTGAGAGAGAGAGAGAGAATGTGTGTGAGAGAGAGAGAGAATGTGTGTGAGAGAGAGAGAGAGAATGTGAGAGAGATTGTGTGAAAGAGAGAGAATGTGAGAGAGAGAGAATGTGAGAGAGAGAGAGAATGTGAGATAGAATGTGAGAGAGAGAGAGAATGTGTGAGAGAGAGAATGTGTGAGAGAGAGGGAATGTGAGTGAGAGAGACAATGTGAGAGAGAGAGAGAGAGAGAATGTGAGAGAGAGAGAGAATGTGTGAGAGAGAGAATGTGAGACAGACAGAGAGAATGTAAGAGAGAGAGAATGTGTGAGAGACAGAGAGAATGTGAGAGACAGAGAGAATGTGAGAGAGAGAGAATGTGAGAGAGAGAGAGTGTGAGAGAGAGAATGTGTGTGAGAGAGAGAGAATGTGAGTGAGAGAGAGAGAATGTGTGAGAGAGAGAGAGAGAATGTGTGTGAGAGACAGAGAATCTGAGAGAGAGAGAATGTGAGAGAGAAAGAGAATGTGAGAGAGTAAGAGAATGTGAGAGAGACAGAATGTGAGAGAGAGAATGTGTGAGAGAGTGAGAGAATGTGAGAGAGAGAGAGAGAGAATGTGAGAGCGAATGTGAGACAGAGAGAGAATGTGAGAGAGAGAGAATGTGTGTGAGAGAGAGAGAATGTGAGAGAGAGAGAGAATGTGTGTGAGAGACAGAGAATCTGAGAGAGAGAGAATGTGAGAGAGAAAGAGAATGTGAGAGAGACAGAATGTGAGAGAGAGAATGTGTGAGAGAGTGAGAGAATGTGAGAGAGAGAGAGAGAGAGAATGTGAGAGCGAATGTGAGACAGAGAGAGAATGTGAGAGAGAGAGAATGTGAGAAAGAGAGAGAGAATGTGAGAGAAAGAGAGAGAATGTGAGAGCGAGAGAATGTAAGAGAGAGAGAATGTGAGAGAGAGAATGTGAGAGAGAGAGAATGTGAAACGGAGAGAGAGAATGTGAGAGAGAGAGAGAAATTGTGAGAGAGAGAGAAATTGTGTGAGAGAGAGAGAATGTGTGAGAGAGAGAGAGAATGTGTGTGAGAGAGAGAGAGAGAGAATGTGAGAGAGAGAATGTGTGAGAGAGAGAGAGAATGTGAGAGAGAGAGAGAGAACGTGAGAGAGAGAGAGAATGTGAGAGAGAGAGAGAGAATATGTGAGAGACAGAGAGAATGTGTGAGAGAGAGAATGTGATAGAGAGAGAACGTGAGAGAGAGAAAGAATGTGATAGATAGAGAATGTGTGAGAGAGAATGTGAGAGAGAGAGAATGTGAGAGAGACAGAGAGAATGTGAGAGAGAGAATGTGTGAGAGACAGAGAGAATGTGAGAGATAGAGAATGTGAGAGAGAATCTGAGAGAGAGAGAATGTGTGTAAGTGACAGAGAATCTGAGAGATAGAGAGAATGTGAGAGAGAGAGAGAATGTGTGAGAGAGAGGGAATGTGAGTGAGAGAGACAATGTGAGAGAGAGAGAGAATGTGTGAGAGAGAGTGTGTGAGAGAGAGAATGTGAGACAGACAGAGAGAATGTAAGAGAGAGAGAATGTGTGAGAGACAGAGAGAATGTGAGAGAGAGAGTGTGAGAGAGAGAATGTGTGAGAGAGAGAGAATGTGAGTGAGAGAGAGAGAATGTGTGTGAGAGACAGAGAATCTGAGAGAGAGAGAATTTGAGAGAGAAAGAGAATGTGAGAGAGAAAGAGAATGTGAGAGAGAGAGAGAATGTGAGAGAGACAGAATGTGAGAGAGAGAATGTGTGAGAGAGTGAGAGAATGTGAGAGAGAGAGAGAGAGAATGTGAGAGCGAGAGAATGTAAGAGAGAGAGAGAATGTGAGAGAGAGAATATGGGAGAGAGAGACAGAATATGTGAGAGACAGAGAATGTGAGAGAGAGAGAGAGAGAGAATGTGAGAGAGAGAGAGAAATTGTGAGAGAGACAGAGAGAATGTGAGAGAGAGAGAGAAATTGTGAGAGAGAGAGAGAATGTGATAGAGAGAGAATGTGAGAGAGAGAATGTGTGAGAGAGTGAGAGAATGTGAGAGAGAGAGAGAGAATGTGAGAGCGAATGTGAGACAGAGAGAGAATGTGAGAGAGAGAGAATGTGAGAAAGAGAGAGAGAATGTGAGAGAAAGAGAGAGAATGTGAGAGCGAGAGAATGTAAGAGAGAGAGAGAATGTGAGAGAGAGAATGTGTGAGAGAGAGAATGTGAGACGGAGAGAGAGAAATTGTGAGAGAGAGAGAATGTGTGAGAGAGAGAGAGAATGTGTGTGTGAGAGAGAGAGAGAGAATGTGAGAGAGAGAATGTGTGAGAGAGAGAGAGAGAATGTGAGAGAGAGAGAGAGAACGTGAGAGAGAGAGAGAATGTGAGAGAGAGAGAGAGAATATGTGAGAGACAGAGAGAATGTGTGAGAGAGAGAATGTGAGAGAGAGAGAACGTGAGAGAGAAAGAATGTGATAGAGAGAGAATGTGAGAGAGAGAGAATGTGAGAGAGACAGAGAGAATGTGAGAGATAGAGAATGTGAGAGAGAATGTGAGAGAGAGAGAATGTGAGAGAGACAGAGAGAATGTGAGAGAGAGAGAGAGAGAGAATGTGAGAGCGAATGTGAGACAGAGAGAGAATGTTAGAGAGAGAGAATGTGAGAAAGAGAGAGAGAATGTGAGAGAAAGAGAGAGAATGTGAGAGCGAGAGAATGTAAGAGAGAGAGAATGTGAGAGAGAGAATGTGAGACGGAGAGAGAGAATGTGAGAGAGAGAGAGAAATTGTGAGAGAGAGAGAAATTGTGTGAGAGAGAGAGAATGTGTGAGAGAGAGAGAGAATGTGTGTGAGAGAGAGAGAGAGAGAATGTGAGAGAGAGAATGTGTGAGAGAGAGAGAGAATGTGAGAGAGAGAGAGAGAACGTGAGAGAGAGAGAGAATGTGAGAGAGAGAGAGAGAATATGTGAGAGACAGAGAGAATGTGTGAGAGAGAGAATGTGATAGAGAGAGAACGTGAGAGAGAGAAAGAATGTGATAGATAGAGAATGTGTGAGAGAGAATGTGAGAGAGAGAGAATGTGAGAGAGACAGAGAGAATGTGAGAGAGAGAATGTGTGAGAGACAGAGAGAATGTGAGAGATAGAGAATGTGAGAGAGAATCTGAGAGAGAGAGAATGTGTGTAAGTGACAGAGAATCTGAGAGATAGAGAGAATGTGAGAGAGAGAGAGAATGTGTGAGAGAGAGAATGTGAGAGAGAGAGAATGTGTGAGAGAGAGGGAATGTGAGTGAGAGAGACAATGTGAGAGAGAGAGAGAATGTGTGAGAGAGAGTGTGTGAGAGAGAGAATGTGAGACAGACAGAGAGAATGTAAGAGAGAGAGAATGTGTGAGAGACAGAGAGAATGTGAGAGAGAGAGTGTGAGAGAGAGAATGTGTGAGAGAGAGAGAATGTGAGTGAGAGAGAGAGAATGTGTGTGAGAGACAGAGAATCTGAGAGAGAGAGAATTTGAGAGAGAAAGAGAATGTGAGAGAGAAAGAGAATGTGAGAGAGAGAGAGAATGTGAGAGAGACAGAATGTGAGAGAGAGAATGTGTGAGAGAGTGAGAGAATGTGAGAGAGAGAGAGAGAGAATGTGAGAGCGAGAGAATGTAAGAGAGAGAGAGAATGTGAGAGAGAGAATGTGAGAGAGAGAGAATGTGAGAGAGAGAGAGAGAATGTGAGAGAGAGAGAGAAATTGTGAGAGAGAGAGAGAATGTGATAGAGAGAGAATGTGAGAGAGAGAGAGAGAATGTGTGTGAGAGAGAGAGAGAATGTGTGTGAGAGAGAGAGAGAGAATGTGAGAGAGATTGTGTGAAAGAGAGAGAATGTGAGAGAGAGAGAATGTGAGAGAGAGAGAGAATGTGAGATAGAATGTGAGAGAGAGAGAGAATGTGTGAGAGAGAGAATGTGTGAGAGAGAGGGAATGTGAGTGAGAGAGACAATGTGAGAGAGAGAGAGAGAGAGAATGTGAGAGAGAGAGAGAATGTGTGAGAGAGAGAATGTGAGACAGACAGAGAGAATGTAAGAGAGAGAGAATGTGTGAGAGACAGAGAGAATGTGAGAGACAGAGAGAATGTGAGAGAGAGAGAATGTGAGAGAGAGAGAGTGTGAGAGAGAGAATGTGTGTGAGAGAGAGAGAATGTGAGTGAGAGAGAGAGAATGTGTGAGAGAGAGAGAGAGAATGTGTGTGAGAGACAGAGAATCTGAGAGAGAGAGAATGTGAGAGAGAAAGAGAATGTGAGAGAGTAAGAGAATGTGAGAGAGACAGAATGTGAGAGAGAGAATGTGTGAGAGAGTGAGAGAATGTGAGAGAGAGAGAGAGAGAATGTGAGAGCGAATGTGAGACAGAGAGAGAATGTGAGAGAGAGAGAATGTGTGTGAGAGAGAGAGAATGTGAGAGAGAGAGAGAATGTGTGTGAGAGACAGAGAATCTGAGAGAGAGAGAATGTGAGAGAGAAAGAGAATGTGAGAGAGACAGAATGTGAGAGAGAGAATGTGTGAGAGAGTGAGAGAATGTGAGAGAGAGAGAGAGAGAGAATGTGAGAGCGAATGTGAGACAGAGAGAGAATGTGAGAGAGAGAGAATGTGAGAAAGAGAGAGAGAATGTGAGAGAAAGAGAGAGAATGTGAGAGCGAGAGAATGTAAGAGAGAGAGAATGTGAGAGAGAGAATGTGAGAGAGAGAGAATGTGAAACGGAGAGAGAGAATGTGAGAGAGAGAGAGAAATTGTGAGAGAGAGAGAAATTGTGTGAGAGAGAGAGAATGTGTGAGAGAGAGAGAGAATGTGTGTGAGAGAGAGAGAGAGAGAATGTGAGAGAGAGAATGTGTGAGAGAGAGAGAGAATGTGAGAGAGAGAGAGAGAACGTGAGAGAGAGAGAGAATGTGAGAGAGAGAGAGAGAATATGTGAGAGACAGAGAGAATGTGTGAGAGAGAGAATGTGATAGAGAGAGAACGTGAGAGAGAGAAAGAATGTGATAGATAGAGAATGTGTGAGAGAGAATGTGAGAGAGAGAGAATGTGAGAGAGACAGAGAGAATGTGAGAGAGAGAATGTGTGAGAGACAGAGAGAATGTGAGAGATAGAGAATGTGAGAGAGAATCTGAGAGAGAGAGAATGTGTGTAAGTGACAGAGAATCTGAGAGATAGAGAGAATGTGAGAGAGAGAGAGAATGTGTGAGAGAGAGGGAATGTGAGTGAGAGAGACAATGTGAGAGAGAGAGAGAATGTGTGAGAGAGAGTGTGTGAGAGAGAGAATGTGAGACAGACAGAGAGAATGTAAGAGAGAGAGAATGTGTGAGAGACAGAGAGAATGTGAGAGAGAGAGTGTGAGAGAGAGAATGTGTGAGAGAGAGAGAATGTGAGTGAGAGAGAGAGAATGTGTGTGAGAGACAGAGAATCTGAGAGAGAGAGAATTTGAGAGAGAAAGAGAATGTGAGAGAGAAAGAGAATGTGAGAGAGAGAGAGAATGTGAGAGAGACAGAATGTGAGAGAGAGAATGTGTGAGAGAGTGAGAGAATGTGAGAGAGAGAGAGAGAGAATGTGAGAGCGAGAGAATGTAAGAGAGAGAGAGAATGTGAGAGAGAGAATGTGAGAGAGAGAGAATGTGAGAGAGAGAGAGAGAATGTGAGAGAGAGAGAGAAATTGTGAGAGAGAGAGAGAATGTGATAGAGAGAGAATGTGAGAGAGAGAGAGAGAATGTGTGTGAGAGAGAGAGAGAATGTGTGTGAGAGAGAGAGAGAGAATGTGAGAGAGATTGTGTGAAAGAGAGAGAATGTGAGAGCGAGAGAATGTAAGAGAGAGAGAGAATGTGAGAGCGAGAGAATGTAAGAGAGAGAGAGAATGTGAGAGAGGGAGAGAAATTGTGAGAGAGAGAGAGAGAGAGAATGTGATAGAGAGAGAATTTGAGAGAAAGAGAATGTGTGTGTGAGAGAGAGAGAATGTGAGAGAGAGAATGTGTGAGAGAGAGAGAGAGAGAGAATGTGAGAGAGAGAGAGAGAGAATATGTGAGAGACAGAGAGAATGTGTGAGAGAGAGAATGTGATAGAGAGAGAATGTGTGAGAGAGAGAATGTGAGAGAGACAGAGAGAATGTGTGAGAGAGACAGAGAGAATGTGTGAGAGAGAGAGAATGTGTGAGAGACAGAGAGAATGTGAGAGAGAGAGAGAATGTGAGAGAGAGAGAGTGTGAGAGAGAGAATGTGTGAGAGAGAGAGATAATGTGAGTGAGAGAGAGAGAATGTGAGAGAGAATGTGTGAGAGAGAATGTGTGAGTGAGAGAGAATGTGTGTGAGAGACAGAGAATCTCAGAGAGAGAGAGAATGTGAGAGAGAGAGAATGTGTGAGAGAGAGAATGTGAGAGAGAGAGAATGTATGAGAGAGAGAGAATATGTGAGAGAGAGAATGTGAGAGAGAGAATGAGAGAGAGGGAATGTGTGTGAGAGAGAGAGAATGTGAGAGAGAGAGAGAGAAATTTTGAGAGAGAGAGAGAGAGAGAGAAATTGTGAGAGAGAGAGAATGTGATAGAGAGAGAGAATGTGTGTGAGAGAGATAATGGGGGGGAAAGAGAGAGAGAGAATATGAGAGAGAGAGAGAATGTGAGAGAGAGAATGTGTGAGAGAGAGAGAATGTGTGAGAGAGAGAGAATGTGAGAGAGAGAGAGAATGTGAGAGAGAATGTGAGAGAGAGAGAGAGAGAATGTGTGAGAGAGAGAGAAATTGTGAGAGAGAGAGAGAGAGAATGTGATAGAGAGAGAATGTGAGAGAGAATGTGAGAGACAGAGAGAGATTGTGAGAGAGAGAGAGAAATTTTGTGAGAGAGAGAGAGAGAATGTGAGAGAGAGAGAGAAATTGTGAGAGAGAGAGAGAGAATGTGATAGAGAGAGAATGTGAGAGAGAGAGAATGTGTGTGAGAGAGAGAGAGAGAGAATGTGAGAGAGACAGAGAGAATGTGAGAGAGAGAATGTGTGAGAGACAGAGAATGTGAGAGATAGAGAATGTGAGAGAGAATCTGAGAGAGAGAGAATGTGTGTAAGTGACAGAGAATCTGAGAGATAGAGAGAATGTGAGAGAGAGAGAATGTATGAGAGAGAGAGAATATGTGAGAGAGAGAATGTGAGAGAGAGAATGAGAGAGAGGGAATGTGTGTGAGAGAGAGAGAATGTGAGAGAGAGAGAGAGAAATTTTGAGAGAGAGAGAGAGAGAGAAATTGTGAGAGAGAGAGAATGTGATAGAGAGAGAGAATGTGTGTGAGAGAGATAATGGGGGGGAAAGAGAGAGAGAGAATATGAGAGAGAGAGAGAATGTGAGAGAGAGAATGTGTGAGAGAGAGAGAATGTGTGAGAGAGAGAGAATGTGAGAGAGAGAGAGAATGTGAGAGAGAATGTGAGAGAGAGAGAGAGAGAATGTGTGAGAGAGAGAGAAATTGTGAGAGAGAGAGAGAGAATGTGATAGAGAGAGAATGTGAGAGAGAATGTGAGAGACAGAGAGAGATTGTGAGAGAGAGAGAGAAATTTTGTGAGAGAGAGAGAGAGAATGTGAGAGAGAGAGAGAAATTGTGAGAGAGAGAGAGAGAATGTGATAGAGAGAGAATGTGAGAGAGAGAGAATGTGTGTGAGAGAGAGAGAGAGAGAATGTGAGAGAGACAGAGAGAATGTGAGAGAGAGAATGTGTGAGAGACAGAGAATGTGAGAGATAGAGAATGTGAGAGAGAATCTGAGAGAGAGAGAATGTGTGTAAGTGACAGAGAATCTGAGAGATAGAGAGAATGTGAGAGAGAGAGAGAATGTGTGAGAGAGAGAATGTGAGAGAGAGAGAATGTGTGAGAGAGAGGGAATGTGAGTGAGAGAGACAATGTGAGAGAGAGAGAGAATGTGTGAGAGAGAGTGTGTGAGAGAGAGAATGTGAGACAGACAGAGAGAATGTAAGAGAGAGAGAATGTGTGAGAGACAGAGAGAATGTGAGAGAGAGAGTGTGAGAGAGAGAATGTGTGAGAGAGAGAGAATGTGAGTGAGAGAGAGAGAATGTGTGTGAGAGACAGAGAATCTGAGAGAGAGAGAATTTGAGAGAGAAAGAGAATGTGAGAGAGAAAGAGAATGTGAGAGAGAGAGAGAATGTGAGAGAGACAGAATGTGAGAGAGAGAATGTGTGAGAGAGTGAGAGAATGTGAGAGAGAGAGAGAGAGAATGTGAGAGCGAGAGAATGTAAGAGAGAGAGAGAATGTGAGAGAGAGAATGTGAGAGAGAGAGAATGTGAGAGAGAGAGAGAGAATGTGAGAGAGAGAGAGAAATTGTGAGAGAGAGAGAGAATGTGATAGAGAGAGAATGTGAGAGAGAGAGAGAGAATGTGTGTGAGAGAGAGAGAGAATGTGTGTGAGAGAGAGAGAGAGAATGTGAGAGAGATTGTGTGAAAGAGAGAGAATGTGAGAGCGAGAGAATGTAAGAGAGAGAGAGAATGTGAGAGCGAGAGAATGTAAGAGAGAGAGAGAATGTGAGAGAGGGAGAGAAATTGTGAGAGAGAGAGAGAGAGAGAGAATGTGATAGAGAGAGAATTTGAGAGAAAGAGAATGTGTGTGTGAGAGAGAGAGAATGTGAGAGAGAGAATGTGTGAGAGAGAGAGAGAGAGAGAGAGAATGTGAGAGAGAGAGAGAGAGAATATGTGAGAGACAGAGAGAATGTGTGAGAGAGAGAATGTGATAGAGAGAGAATGTGTGAGAGAGAGAATGTGAGAGAGACAGAGAGAATGTGTGAGAGAGAGAGAATGTGTGAGAGACAGAGAGAATGTGAGAGAGAGAGAGAATGTGAGAGAGAGAGAGTGTGAGAGAGAGAATGTGTGAGAGAGAGAGATAATGTGAGTGAGAGAGAGAGAATGTGAGAGAGAATGTGTGAGAGAGAATGTGTGAGTGAGAGAGAATGTGTGTGAGAGACAGAGAATCTCAGAGAGAGAGAGAATGTGAGAGAGAGAGAGAATGTGTGAGAGAGAGAATGTGAGAGAGAGAGAATGTATGAGAGAGAGAGAATATGTGAGAGAGAGAATGTGAGAGAGAGAATGAGAGAGAGGGAATGTGTGTGAGAGAGAGAGAATGTGTGAGAGAGAGAGAGAAATTTTGAGAGAGAGAGAGAGAGAGAAATTGTGAGAGAGAGAGAATGTGATAGAGAGAGAGAATGTGTGTGAGAGAGATAATGGGGGGGAAAGAGAGAGAGAGAATATGAGAGAGAGAGAGAATGTGAGAGAGAGAATGTGTGAGAGAGAGAGAATGTGTGAGAGAGAGAGAATGTGAGAGAGAGAGTGTGAGAGAGAGAATGTGTGAGAGAGAGAGAATGTGAGTGAGAGAGAGAGAATGTGTGTGAGAGACAGAGAATCTGAGAGAGAGAGAATTTGAGAGAGAAAGAGAATGTGAGAGAGAAAGAGAATGTGAGAGAGAGAGAGAATGTGAGAGAGACAGAATGTGAGAGAGAGAATGTGTGAGAGAGTGAGAGAATGTGAGAGAGAGAGAGAGAGAATGTGAGAGCGAGAGAATGTAAGAGAGAGAGAGAATGTGAGAGAGAGAATGTGAGAGAGAGAGAATGTGAGAGAGAGAGAGAGAATGTGAGAGAGAGAGAGAAATTGTGAGAGAGAGAGAGAATGTGATAGAGAGAGAATGTGAGAGAGAGAGAGAGAATGTGTGTGAGAGAGAGAGAGAATGTGTGTGAGAGAGAGAGAGAGAATGTGAGAGAGATTGTGTGAAAGAGAGAGAATGTGAGAGCGAGAGAATGTAAGAGAGAGAGAGAATGTGAGAGCGAGAGAATGTAAGAGAGAGAGAGAATGTGAGAGAGGGAGAGAAATTGTGAGAGAGAGAGAGAGAGAGAATGTGATAGAGAGAGAATTTGAGAGAAAGAGAATGTGTGTGTGAGAGAGAGAGAATGTGAGAGAGAGAATGTGTGAGAGAGAGAGAGAGAGAATGTGAGAGAGAGAGAGAGAGAATATGTGAGAGACAGAGAGAATGTGTGAGAGAGAGAATGTGATAGAGAGAGAATGTGTGAGAGAGAGAATGTGAGAGAGACAGAGAGAATGTGTGAGAGAGACAGAGAGAATGTGTGAGAGAGAGAGAATGTGTGAGAGACAGAGAGAATGTGAGAGAGAGAGAGAATGTGAGAGAGAGAGAGTGTGAGAGAGAGAATGTGTGAGAGAGAGAGATAATGTGAGTGAGAGAGAGAGAATGTGAGAGAGAATGTGTGAGAGAGAATGTGTGAGTGAGAGAGAATGTGTGTGAGAGACAGAGAATCTCAGAGAGAGAGAGAATGTGAGAGAGAGAGAATGTGTGAGAGAGAGAATGTGAGAGAGAGAGAATGTATGAGAGAGAGAGAATATGTGAGAGAGAGAATGTGAGAGAGAGAATGAGAGAGAGGGAATGTGTGTGAGAGAGAGAGAGAGAAATTTTGAGAGAGAGAGAGAGAGAGAAATTGTGAGAGAGAGAGAATGTGATAGAGAGAGAGAATGTGTGTGAGAGAGATAATGGGGGGGAAAGAGAGAGAGAGAATATGAGAGAGAGAGAGAATGTGAGAGAGAGAATGTGTGAGAGAGAGAGAATGTGTGAGAGAGAGAGAATGTGAGAGAGAGAGAGAATGTGAGAGAGAATGTGAGAGAGAGAGAGAGAGAATGTGTGAGAGAGAGAGAAATTGTGAGAGAGAGAGAGAGAGAATGTGATAGAGAGAGAATGTGAGAGAGAATGTGAGAGACAGAGAGAGATTGTGAGAGAGAGAGAGAAATTTTGTGAGAGAGAGAGAGAGAATGTGAGAGAGAGAGAGAAATTGTGAGAGAGAGAGAGAGAATGTGATAGAGAGAGAATGTGAGAGAGAGAGAATGTGTGTGAGAGAGAGAGAGAGAGAATGTGAGAGAGACAGAGAGAATGTGAGAGAGAGAATGTGTGAGAGACAGAGGAATGTGAGAGATAGAGAATGTGAGAGAGAATCTGAGAGAGAGAGAATGTGTGTAAGTGACAGAGAATCTGAGAGATAGAGAGAATGTGAGAGAGAGAGAGAATGTGTGAGAGAGAATGTGAGAGAGAGAGAATGTGAGAGAGAGAGAATGTGTGAGAGAGAGGGAATGTGAGTGAGAGAGACAATGTGAGAGAGAGAGAGAATGTGTGAGAGAGAGTGTGTGAGAGAGAGAATGTGAGACAGACAGAGAGAATGTAAGAGAGAGAGAATGTGTGAGAGACAGAGAGAATGTGAGAGAGAGAGTGTGAGAGAGAGAATGTGTGAGAGAGAGAGAATGTGAGGTGAGAGAGAGAGAATGTGTGTGAGAGACAGAGAATCTGAGAGAGAGAGAATTTGAGAGAGAAAGAGAATGTGAGAGAGAAAGAGAATGTGAGAGAGAGAGAGAATGTGAGAGAGACAGAATGTGAGAGAGAGAATGTGTGAGAGAGTGAGAGAATGTGAGAGAGAGAGAGAGAGAGCGAGAGAATGTAAGAGAGAGAGAGAATGTGAGAGAGAGAATGTGAGAGAGAGAGAATGTGAGAGAGAGAGAGAGAATGTGAGAGAGAGAGAGAAATTGTGAGAGAGAGAGAGAATGTGATAGAGAGAGAATGTGAGAGAGAGAGAGAGAATGTGTGTGAGAGAGAGAGAGAGAATGTGTGTGAGAGAGAGAGAGAGAATGTGAGAGAGATTGTGTGAAGAGAGAGAGAATGTGAGAGCGAGAGAATGTAAGAGAGAGAGAGAATGTGAGAGCGAGAGAATGTAAGAGAGAGAGAGAATGTGAGAGAGGGAGAGAAATTGTGAGAGAGAGAGAGAGAGAGAATGTGATAGAGAGAGAATTTGAGAGAAAGAGAATGTGTGTGTGAGAGAGAGAGAATGTGAGAGAGAGAATGTGTGAGAGAGAGAGAGAGAGAGAGAATGTGAGAGAGAGAGAGAGAGAATGTGAGAGAGAGAGAGAGAGAATATGTGAGAGACAGAGAGAATGTGTGAGAGAGAGAATGTGATAGAGAGAGAATGTGTGAGAGAGAGAATGTGAGAGAGACAGAGAGAATGTGTGAGAGAGACAGAGAGAATGTGTGAGAGAGAGAGAATGTGTGAGAGACAGAGAGAATGTGAGAGAGAGAGAGAATGTGAGAGAGAGAGAGTGTGAGAGAGAGAATGTGTGAGAGAGAGAGATAATGTGAGTGAGAGAGAGAGAATGTGAGAGAGAATGTGTGAGAGAGAATGTGTGAGTGAGAGAGAATGTGTGTGAGAGACAGAGAATCTCAGAGAGAGAGAGAATGTGAGAGAGAGAGAGAATGTGTGAGAGAGAGAATGTGAGAGAGAGAGAATGTATGAGAGAGAGAGAATATGTGAGAGAGAGAATGTGAGAGAGAGAATGAGAGAGAGGGAATGTGTGTGAGAGAGAGAGAATGTGAGAGAGAGAGAGAGAAATTTTGAGAGAGAGAGAGAGAAATTGTGAGAGAGAGAGAATGTGATAGAGAGAGAGAATGTGTGTGAGAGAGATAATGGGGGGGAAAGAGAGAGAGAGAATATGAGAGAGAGAGAGAATGTGAGAGAGAGAATGTGTGAGAGAGAGAGAATGTGTGAGAGAGAGAGAATGTGGAGAGAGAGAGAGAATGTGAGAGAGAATGTGAGAGAGAGGAGAGAGAGAATGTGTGAGAGAGAGAGAATTGTGAGAGAGAGAGAGAGAGAATGTGATAGAGAGAGAATGTGAGAGAGAATGTGAGAGACAGAGAGAGATTGTGAGAGAGAGAGAGAAATTTTGTGAGAGAGAGAGAGAGAATGTGAGAGAGAGAGAGAAATTGTGAGAGAGAGAGAGAGAATGTGATAGAGAGAGAATGTGTGAGAGAGAGAGAGAATGTGAGAGAGAGAATATGGGAGAGAGAGACAGAATATGTGAGAGACAGAGAATGTGAGAGAGAGAGAATGTGAGAGAGAGAGAATGAGAGAAAGAGAGAATGTGAGAGACGAGAGAGAATGTGTGAGAGAGAGAGTGTGAGAGAGAAAATGTGAGATAGTGAAAGTGAATGTGAGAGAGAGAGAATGTAAGAGAGAGAGAGAGAATGTGAGAGAGAGAGAGAAATTGTGAGAGAGACAGAGAGAATGTGAGAGAGAGAGAGAAATTGTGAGAGAGAGAGAGAATGTGATAGAGAGAGAATGTGAGAGAGAGAATGTGTGAGAGAGTGAGAGAATGTGAGAGAGAGAGACAGAGAATGTGAGAGCGAATGTGAGACAGAGAGAGAATGTGAGAGAGAGAGAATGTGAGAGAGAGAGAATGTGAGAAAGAGAGAGAGAATGTGAGAGAAAGAGAGAGAGTGTGAGAGCGAGAGAATGTAAGAGAGAGAGAGAATGTGAGAGAGAGAATGTGAGAGAGAGAGAATGTGAGACGGAGAGAGAGAATGTGAGAGAGAAATTGTGAGAGAGAGAGAAATTGTGAGAGAGAGAGAATGTGTGAGAGAGAGAGAGAATGTGTGTGTGAGAGAGAGAGAGAGAATGTGAGAGAGAGAATGTGTGAGAGAGAGAGAGAGAATGTGAGAGAGAGAGAGAGAACGTGAGAGAGAGAGAGAATGTGAGAGAGAGAGAGAGAATGTGAGAGACAGAGAGAATGTGTGAGAGAGAGAATGTGATAGAGAGAGAATGTATGAGAGAGAGAGAGAATATGTGAGAGAGAGAATGTGAGAGAGAGAATGAGAGAGAGGGAATGTGTGTGAGAGAGAGAGAATGTGAGAGAGAGAGAGAGAAATTTTGAGAGAGAGAGAGAGAGAGAAATTGTGAGAGAGAGAGAATGTGATAGAGAGAGAGAATGTGTGTGAGAGAGATAATGGGGGGGAAAGAGAGAGAGAGAATATGAGAGAGAGAGAGAATGTGAGAGAGAGAATGTGTGAGAGAGAGAGAATGTGTGAGAGAGAGAGAATGTGAGAGAGAGAGAGAATGTGAGAGAGAATGTGAGAGAGAGAGAGAGAGAATGTGTGAGAGAGAGAGAAATTGTGAGAGAGAGAGAGAGAATGTGATAGAGAGAGAATGTGAGAGAGAATGTGAGAGACAGAGAGAGATTGTGAGAGAGAGAGAGAAATTTTGTGAGAGAGAGAGAGAGAATGTGAGAGAGAGAGAGAAATTGTGAGAGAGAGAGAGAGAATGTGATAGAGAGAGAATGTGTGAGAGAGAGAGAGAATGTGAGAGAGAGAATATGGGAGAGAGAGACAGAATATGTGAGAGACAGAGAATGTGAGAGAGAGAGAATGTGAGAGAGAGAGAATGAGAGAAAGAGAGAATGTGAGAGAGAGAGAGAATGTGTGAGAGAGAGAGTGTGAGAGAGAAAATGTGAGATAGTGAAAGTGAATGTGAGAGAGAGAGAATGTAAGAGAGAGAGAGAATGTGAGAGAGAGAGAGAAATTGTGAGAGAGACAGAGAGAATGTGAGAGAGAGAGAGAAATTGTGAGAGAGAGAGAGAATGTGATAGAGAGAGAATGTGAGAGAGAGAATGTGTGAGAGAGTGAGAGAATGTGAGAGAGAGAGACAGAGAATGTGAGAGCGAATGTGAGACAGAGAGAGAATGTGAGAGAGAGAGAATGTGAGAGAGAGAGAATGTGAGAAAGAGAGAGAGAATGTGAGAGAAAGAGAGAGAGTGTGAGAGCGAGAGAATGTAAGAGAGAGAGAGAATGTGAGAGAGAGAATGTGAGAGAGAGAGAATGTGAGACGGAGAGAGAGAATGTGAGAGAGAAATTGTGAGAGAGAGAGAAATTGTGAGAGAGAGAGAATGTGTGAGAGAGAGAGAGAATGTGTGTGTGAGAGAGAGAGAGAGAATGTGAGAGAGAGAATGTGTGAGAGAGAGAGAGAGAATGTGAGAGAGAGAGAGAGAACGTGAGAGAGAGAGAGAATGTGAGAGAGAGAGAGAGAATATGTGAGAGACAGAGAGAATGTGTGAGAGAGAGAATGTGATAGAGAGAGAACGTGAGAGAGAGAAAGAATGTGATAGAGAATGTGTGAGAGAGAATGTGAGAGAGACAGAGAGAATGTGAGAGAGAGAATGTGTGAGAGACAGAGAGAATGTGAGAGATAGAGAATGTGAGAGAGAATCTGAGAGAGAGAGAATGTGTGTAAGTGATAGAGAGAATGTGAGAGAGAGAGAGAATGTGTGAGAGAGAGAATGTGAGAGAGAGAGAATGTGTGATAGAGAGGGAATGTGAGTGAGAGAGACAATGTGAGAGAGAGAGAGAGAATGTGTGAGAGAGAGTGTGTGAGAGAGAGAATGTGAGACAGACAGAGAGAATGTAAGAGAGAGAGAATGTGTGAGAGACAGAGAGAATGTGAGAGAGAGAGAGTGAGAGAGAGAGAATGTGAGTGAGAGAGAGAGAATGTGTGTGAGAGACAGAGAATCTGAGAGAGAGAGAATCTGAGAGAGAGAGAATCTGAGAGAGAGAGAATTTGAGAGAGAAAGAGAATGTGAGAGAGACAGAGAATGTGAGAGAGACAGAATGTGAGAGAGAGAATGTGTGAGAGAGTGAGAGAATGTGAGAGAGAGAGAGAGAGAATGTGAGAGCGAGAGAATGTAAGAGAGAGAGAGAATGTGAGAGAGAGAGAATGTGAGAGAGAGAGAGAGAATGTGAGAGAGAGAGAAATTGTGAGAGAGAGAGAGAATGTGAGAGAGAGAGAATGTGAGAGAGAGAGAGAGAATGTGTGTGAGAGAGAGAGAGAATGTGTGTGAGAGAGAGAGAGAGAATGTGAGAGAGAGATTGTGTGAAAGAGAGAGAATGTGAGAGAGAGAGAGAAATTGTGAGAGAGAGAGAGAATGTGATAGAGAGAGAATTTGAGAGAGAGAGAATGTGTGTGTGAGAGAGAGAGAATGTGAGAGAGAGAATGTGTGAGAGAGAGAGAGAGAATGTGAGAGAGAGAGAGAGAATATGTGAGAGACAGAGAGAATGTGTGAGAGAGAGAATGTGATAGAGAGAGAATGTGTGAGAGAGAGAATGTGAGAGAGACAGAGAGAATGTGTGAGAGAGAGAATGTGAGAGAGACAGAGAGAATGTGTGAGAGAGAGAGAATGTGTGAGAGACAGAGAGAATGTGAGAGACAGAGAGAGAATGTGTGAGAGAGAGAGATAATGTGAGTGAGAGAGAGAGAATGTGAGAGAGAATGTGTGAGTGAGAGAGAATGTGTGTGAGAGACAGAGAATCTCAGAGAGAGAGAGAATGTGAGAGAGAGAGAGAATGTGTGAGAGAGAGAATGTGAGAGAGAGAGAATGTATGAGAGAGAGAGAATATGTGAGAGAGAGAATGTGAGAGAGAGAATGAGAGAGAGGGAATGTGTGTGAGAGAGAGAGAATGTGAGAGAGAGAGAGAGAAATTTTGAGAGAGAGAGAGAGAGAAATTGTGAGAGAGAGAGAATGTGATAGAGAGAGAGAATGTGTGTGAGAGAGATAATGGGGGGGAAAGAGAGAGAGAGAATATGAGAGAGAGAGAGAATGTGTGAGAGTGAGAGAATGTGTGAGAGCATGTGAGAGAGAGAGAATGAGAGAGAGAGAATGTGTGAGAGAGAGAGAATGTGTGAGAGAGAGAATGTGAGAGAGAGAGAGAGAGAATGAGAGAGAGAGAGAGAGAGAATGTGAGAGAGAGAGAGAGAATGTGAGAGAGAGAGAGAGAATGTGATAGAGAGAGAGAATGTGAGAGAGAGAGAATGTGAGAGACAGAGAGAGATTGTGAGAGAGAGAATGTGAGAGAGAGAGAGAAATTTTGTGAGAGAGAGAGAGAGAGAATGTGTGAGAGAGAGAGAGAATGTGAGAGAGAGAATATGGGAGAGAGAGACAGAATATGTGAGAGACAGAGAATGTGAGAGAGAGAGAATGTGAGAGAGAGAGAATGAGAGAAAGAGAGAATGTGAGAGAGAGAGAGAATGTGTGAGAGAGAGTGAGAGAGAAAATGTGAGATAGTGAAAGTGAATGTGAGAGAGAGAGAATGTAAGAGAGAGAGAGAGAATGTGAGAGAGAGAGAAATTGTGAGAGAGACAGAGAGAATGTGAGAGAGAGAGAGAAATTGTGAGAGAGAGAATGTGTGAGAGATAGTGAATGTGTGAGAGATAGTGAATGTGAGAGAGAGAGAATGTGAGACAGAGAGAGAATGTGAGAGAGAGAGAATGTGAGAGAGAGAGAGAATGTGATAGAGAGAGAATGTGACAGAGCGAGAATGTGAGAGAGAGAGAATGTGAGAGAGAGAGAGAATGCGTGTGAGAGAGAGACAGAGAATGTGAGAGAGACAGAGAGAATGTGACAGAGAGAGAATGTGATAGAGAGAGAATGTGAGAGAGAGAATGTGACAGAGAGAGAGAATGCGTGTGAGAGAGAGAGAATGTGAGAGAGAGAGAGAGAATGTGAGAGAGAGAGAGAATGCGTGTCACAGAGAGAGAATGTGAGAGAGAGAGAATGTGAGAGAGAGAGAGAATGCGTGTGAGAGAGAGAGATTGTGAGAGAGAGAGAGAGAATGTGAGAGAGAGAGAGAATGCGTGTGAGAGAGAGAGATTGTGAGAGAGAGAGAGAGAATGTGAGAGATAGAGAGAGACAATGTGAGAGAGAATATGTGAGAGACTGAGCGAATGTGTGAGAGAGAGAATGTGTGAGAGAGAGAGAGAATGTGAGAGAGACAGAGAGAGAATGTGAGAGAGAGAGAGAGAATATTTGAGAGACTGAGCGAATGTGTGAGAGAGAGAATGTGAGAGAGAGAGTGCGAGAGAGAGAGTGAATGTGATAGAGAGAGAATGTGAGAGAGAGAGAATGTGTGAGAGAGAGAGAATGTTAGAGACAGAGAGAATGAGAGAGAGAGAATGTGAGAGAGAGAGAGAATGTGTGTGAGAGAGAGAGAATGTCTGAGGGAGAGAATGTGAGAGAGTGAGAGAATGTGTGGGAGAGAGAGAATGAGAGAGAGAATGTGTGTGAGAGAGAGAATGTGTGAGAGAGAGAATGTGTGAGAGAGAGAATGTGTGTGAGAGAGAGAAAATGTGAGAGAGAGAATGTGAGAGAGAGAGAGAATGTGAGTGAGACAGAGAGAATGTGTGAGAGAGAGAGAATGTGAGAGACAGAGAATGTGAGAGACAAAGAGAATGTGAGAGAGAGAGAATGTGTGTGTGAGAGAGAGAAAGTGCGAGAGAGAGAGAAAGTGTGAGAGAGAGAGAGAATGTGAGAGTGAGAAAATGTGAGAGAGAGAGAATGTGAGAGAGAGAATGTAATAGAGAGAATGAGAGAGAGAGAGAATGTTCGAGACAGAGAGAATGTGTGTGTGAGAGAATGAGAGAGAGAGAGAATGAGAGAGAGAGAGAATGTGTGAGAGAGAGAGAATGTGTGAGAGAGAGAATGTGACAGAGCGAGAATGTGAGAGAGAGAGAATGTGAGAGAGAGAGAATGTGACAGAGCGAGAATGTGAGAGAGAGAGAATGTGAGAGAGAAAGAGAATGCGTGTGAGAGAGAGACAGAGAATGTGAGAGAGACAGAGAGAATGTGACAGAGAGAGAATGTGACAGAGAGAGAATGTGATAGAGAGAGAATGTGAGAGAGAGAATGTGACAGAGAGAGAATGTGACAGAGAGAGAATGTGAGAGAGAGAGAATGTGAGAGAGAGAGAGAATGCGTGTGAGAGAGAGAGAATGTGAGAGAGAGAGAGAATGTGAGAGAGAGAGAGAATGCGTGTCACAGAGAGAGAATGTGAGAGAGAATGTGAGAGAGAGAGAGAATGCGTGTGAGAGAGAGAGATTGTGACTGAGAGAGAGAGAATGTGAGAGAGAGAGAGAGAATGTGATAGAGAGAGAATGTGACAGAGCGAGAATGTGAGAGAGAGAGAATGTGAGAGAGAGAGAGAATGCGTGTGAGAGAGAGACAGAGAATGTGAGAGAGACAGAGAGAATGTGATAGAGAGAGAATGTGAGAGAGAGAATGTGACAGAGAGAGAATGTGACAGAGAGAGAATGTGAGAGAGAGAGAGAATGCGTGTGAGAGAGAGAGAATGTGAGAGAGAGAGAGAGAATGTGAGAGAGAGAGAGAATGCGTGTCACAGAGAGAGAATGTGAGAGAGAGAGAATGTGAGAGAGAGAGAGAATGCGTGTGAGAGAGAGAGATTGTGAGAGAGAGAGAGAGAATGTGAGAGAGAGAGAGAATGCGTGTGAGAGAGAGAGATTGTGAGAGAGAGAGAGAGAATGTGAGAGAGAATATGTGAGAGACTGAGCGAATGTGTGAGAGAGAGAATGTGTGAGAGAGAGAGAGAATGTGAGAGAGACAGAGAGAGAATGTGAGAGAGAGAGACAGAATATTTGAGAGACTGAGCGAATGTGTGAGAGAGAGAATGTGTGAGAGAGAGAATGTGAGAGAGAGAGTGCGAGAGAGAGAGTGAATGTGATAGAGAGAGAATGTGAGAGAGAGAGAATGAGAGAGAGAGAATGCGAGAGAGACAGAGAGAATGTGTGTGAGAGAGAGTGCGAGAGATAGAGTGAATGTGATAGAGAGAGAATGTGAGAGAGAGAGAATGTGTGAGAGAGAGAGAATGTTAGAGACAGAGAGAATGAGAGAAAGAGAATGTGAGAGAGAGAGAGAATGTGTGTGAGAGAGAGAGAATGTCTGAGGGAGAGAATGTGAGAGAGTGAGAGAATGTGTGAGAGAGAGAGAATGAGAGAGAGAATGTGTGAGAGAGAGAATGTGTGAGAGAGAGAATGAGAGAGAGAGAATGTGTGTGAGAGAGAGAAAATGTGAGAGAGAGAATGTGAGAGAGAGAGAGAATGTGAGTGAGACAGAGAGAATGTGTGAGAGAGAGAGAATGTGAGAGACAGAGAATGTGAGAGACAAAGAGAATGTGAGAGAGAGAGAATGTGTGTGTGAGAGAGAGAAAGTGCGAGAGAGAGAGAAAGTGTGAGAGAGAGAGAGAATGTGAGAGTGAGAAAATGTGAGAGAGAGAGAATGTGAGAGAGAGAATGTAATAGAGAGAATGAGAGAGAGAGAGAATGTTAGAGATAGAGAGAATGTGTGTGTGAGAGAATGTGAGAGAGAGAGAATGAGAGAGAGAGAGAATGTGTGAGAGAGAGAGTGTGAGAGAGAAAATGTGAGATAGTGAAAGTGAATGTGAGAGAGAAAGAATGTAAGAGAGAGAGAGAATGTGTGAGAGAGAGAGTGTGAGAGAGAAAATGTGAGATAGTGAAAGTGAATGTGAGAGAGAGAGAATGTAAGAGAGAGAGAGAATGTGAGAGAGAGAGAATGTGAGAGAGAGAGAATGTGATAGAGAGAGAATGTGAGAGAGAGAATGTGTGAGAGAGAGAAAGAATGTGAGACAGAGAGAGAATGTGAGAGAGAGAGTGAGAATGTGACTGAGAGAGAGAGAATGTGAGAGAGAGAGAGAGAATGTGATAGAGAGAGAATGTGACAGAGCGAGAATGTGAGAGAGAGAGAATGTGAGAGAGAGAGAGAATGTGACAGAGAGAGAATGTGACAGAGAGAGAATGTGAGAGAGAGAGAGAATGTGAGAGAGAGAGTGTGAGAGAGAGAATGTGAGAGTGAGAAAATGTGAGAGAGAGAGAATGTGAGAGAGAGAATGTAATAGAGAGAATGATAGAGAGAGAGAATGTTAGAGACAGAGAGAGAATGTGTGTGTGTGAGAGAGAGAATGTGTGTGAGAGAGAGAGATTGTCTGAGAGAGAGAGAGAATGTGAAAGAGTGAGAGAATGTGTTAGAGAGAGAGAATCTGAGAGAGAGAGAGAATGTGTGAGAGAGAATGAGAGAGAGAGAATGTGTGTGAGAGAGAGGGAGAATGTGAGAGAGAGAGAATGTGAGTGAGACAGAGAGAATGTGTGAGAGAGAGAGAATGTGTGAGAGACAGAGAATGTGAGAGACAGAGAGAATGTGAGAGAGAGAGAATGTGTGTGTGAGAGAGAGAGAATGTCTGAGGGAGAGAGAGAATGTGTGTGAGAGAGAGAATGTGTGAAAGAGAGAATGTGTGAGAGAGAGAATGAGAGAGAGAATGTCTGTGTGAGAGAGAGAGAAAATGTGAGAGAGAGAGAATGAGTGAGAGAGAGAGAATGTGAGAGAGAGAGAATGTGAGAGAGAGAGAGAATGTGTGTGAGAGAGAGAGAATGTGTGTAAGAGACAGAGAATCTGAGAGATAGTGAGAATGTGAGAGAGAGAGAGAATGTGTGAGAGAGAGAATGTGAGAGAGAGAGAATGTGTGTGAGAGACAGAGAATCTGAGAGAGAGAGAATGTGAGAGAGATAGAGAATGTGAGAGAGAGAGAGAGAATGTGTGAGAGAGAGAGAGAATGTGAGAGAGAGAGAGAATGTGAGAGAGAGAAAGTGAGAGAGAGAGAGAGAGAAAGTGAGAGAGAGAGAGAGAATGTGAGAGTGAGAGGGAGAGAATGTGGTAGAGAGAGAATGTGACAGAGAGAGAATGTGAGAGAGAGAATGTGTGTGAGAGAGAGAGAGAATGTGTGTGTGAGAGAGAGAATGTGTGAGAGAGAGAGAATGTGTGAGAGAGAGAGAGAATGTGAGAGAGAGAGAGAGAGAATGTGTGAGAGAGAGAGAGAATGTGAGAGAGAGAGAGAGAGAATGTGTGAGAGAGAATGTGAGAGAGAGAATGTGTGAGAGAGAATGTGTGAGAGAGAGAGAACGTGTGAGAGAGAATGTGAGAGAGAGAGAATGTGTGTGTGAGAGAGAGAAAATGTGAGAGAGAGAGAAAATGTGAGAGAGAGAGAGAATGTAATAGAGAGAATGAGAGAGAGAGAGTGAATGTGAGAGCGAGAATGTGAGAGTGTGACAATGTGTGAGAGAGAGAATGAGTGATAGAGAATGTGTGTGAGAGAGAGAGAGAATGTGTGAGAGAGAGCGAGAATGTGAGAGAGAGAGAATGTGAGAGAGAGAGAGAGAGAATGTAAGAGAGAGAGAGAATGTGTGAGAGAGAGAGAGAATGTGAGAGCGAGAATGTGAGAGTGTGACAATGTGTGAGAGAGAGAATGTGTGAGAGAGAGAATGAGAGAGAGAATGTGTGTGAGAGAGATAGAGAATGTGAGAGAGAGAGAGCGAGAATGTGGGAGAGAGAGAGAATGTGAGAGAGAGAATGTGAGAGAGAGAGAATGTGAGAGAGAGAGAGAGAATATGTGAGAGATAGAGAATGTGAGAGAGAGAGAGAATGTGAGAGAGAGAGAGAAATTGTGAGAGAGAGAGAATGTGATAGAGAGAGATTGTGAGAGAGAGAGAGAATATGTGTGAGAGAGAGAGAGAGAATATGTGAGAGACTGAGAGAATGTGTGAGAGAGAGAATGTGAGAGAGCGAGAGAGAATATGTGAGAGATAGAGAATGAGAGAGAGAGAGTGAATGTGAGAGAGAGAGAGAGAATGTGAGAGAGAGAAATTGTGAGAGAGAGAGAATGTGATAGAGAGAGATTGTGAGAGAGAGAGAGAATATGTGTGAGAGAGAGAGAGAGAGAATATGTGAGAGACTGAGAGAATGTGAGAGAGAGAGACAGAATGTGAGAGAGTGAGTATGTGAGAGAGAATGTGAGACAGAGAGAGAGAATGTGAGAGAGACAGAGAGAATGTGTGATAGAGAGAATGTGTGAGAGAGAGAATGTTAGACACTGAGAGAATGAGAGAGAGAGAGAATGTAATAGAGAGAATGAGAGAGAGAGAATGTTAGAGACAGACAGAGAATGTGTGTGAGAGAGAGAGAGAATGTGTGTGAGAGAGAGAGATTGTCTGAGAGAGAGAGAATGTGAAAGAGTGAGAGAATGTGTGAGAGAGAGAGAATGAGAGAGAGAGAATGTGTGTGAGAGAGAGAGAAAATGTGAGAGAGAGAGAATGTGAGAGAGAGAGAATGTGAGTGAGAGAGAGAGAATGTGTGAGAGAGAGAGAATGTGTGAGACAGAGAATGTGAGAGATAGAGAATGTGTGTGTGTGAGAGAGAGAATGTCTGAGAGAGAGAGAGAATGTGTGAAAGAGAGAATGTGTGAGAGAGAGAATGAGAGAGAGAATGTGTGTGAGAGAGAGAGAGAATGTGTGTGAGAGAGAGAGAGAATGTGAGAGAGAGAGAGAGAATGTGTGAGAGAGAATGTGTGAGAGAGAGAAAATGTGAGAGAGAGAGAGAATGTAATAGAGAGAATGAGAGAGAGAGAGTGAATGTGAGAGCGAGAATGTGAGAGTGTGACAATGTGTGAGAGAGAGAATGTGTGAGAGAGAGAATGAGTGATAGAGAATGTGTGTGAGAGATAGAGAATGTGAGAGAGAGAGCGAGAATGTGAGAGAGAGAATGTGAGAGAGAGAGCGAGAATGTGAGAGAGAGAGAATGTGAGAGAGAGAGAGAGAATATGTGAGAGATAGAGAATGTGAGAGAGAGAGAGAGTGAATGTGAGAGAGAGAGAATGTGAGAGAGAGAGAGAAGTTGGGAGACAGAGAATGTGTGAGAGAGAGAGAGAATGTGTGAGAGAGAGAGAGAATGTGTGAGAGAGAGAGGGAATGTGAGAGAGAGAGAGAATATGTGAGAGACTGAGCGAATGTGTGAGAGAGAGAATGTGTGAGAGAGAGAGAGAGAGAATATGTGAGAGACTGAGCGAATGTGTGTGAGAGAGAGAGAATGTGTGAGAGAGAGAGAGAATATGTGAGAGACTGAGCGAATGTGTGAGAGAGAGAGAATGTGTGTAAGAGACAGAGAATCTGAGAGATAGTGAGAATGTGAGAGAGAGAGAGAATGTGTGAGAGAGAGAATGTGAGAGAGAGAGAATGTGTGTGAGAGACAGAGAATCTGAGAGAGAGAGAATGTGAGAGAGATAGAGAATGTGAGAGAGAGAGAGAGAATGTGTGAGAGAGAGAGAGAATGTGAGAGAGAGAGAGAATGTGAGAGAGAGAAAGTGAGAGAGAGAGAGAGAAAGTGAGAGAGAGAGAGAGAATGTGAGAGTGAGAGGGAGAGAATGTGGTAGAGAGAGAATGTGACAGAGAGAGAATGTGAGAGAGAGAATGTGTGTGAGAGAGAGAGAGAATGTGTGTGTGAGAGAGAGAATGTGTGAGAGAGAGAGAATGTGTGAGAGAGAGAGAGAATGTGAGAGAGAGAGAGAGAGAATGTGTGAGAGAGAGAGAGAATGTGAGAGAGAGAGAGAGAGAATGTGTGAGAGAGAATGTGAGAGAGAGAATGTGTGAGAGAGAATGTGTGAGAGAGAGAGAACGTGTGAGAGAGAATGTGAGAGAGAGAGAATGTGTGTGTGAGAGAGAGAAAATGTGAGAGAGAGAGAAAATGTGAGAGAGAGAGAGAATGTAATAGAGAGAATGAGAGAGAGAGAGTGAATGTGAGAGCGAGAATGTGAGAGTGTGACAATGTGTGAGAGAGAGAATGAGTGATAGAGAATGTGTGTGAGAGAGAGAGAGAATGTGTGAGAGAGAGCGAGAATGTGAGAGAGAGAGAATGTGAGAGAGAGAGAGAGAGAATGTAAGAGAGAGAGAGAATGTGTGAGAGAGAGAGAGAATGTGAGAGCGAGAATGTGAGAGTGTGACAATGTGTGAGAGAGAGAATGTGTGAGAGAGAGAATGAGAGAGAGAATGTGTGTGAGAGAGATAGAGAATGTGAGAGAGAGAGAGCGAGAATGTGGGAGAGAGAGAGAATGTGAGAGAGAGAGAATGTGAGAGAGAGAGAATGTGAGAGAGAGAGAGAGAATATGTGAGAGATAGAGAATGTGAGAGAGAGAGAGAGAATGTGAGAGAGAGAGAGAAATTGTGAGAGAGAGAGAATGTGATAGAGAGAGATTGTGAGAGAGAGAGAGAATATGTGTGAGAGAGAGAGAGAGAATATGTGAGAGACTGAGAGAATGTGTGAGAGAGAGAATGTGAGAGAGCGAGAGAGAATATGTGAGAGATAGAGAATGAGAGAGAGAGAGTGAATGTGAGAGAGAGAGAGAGAATGTGAGAGAGAGAGAGAAATTGTGAGAGAGAGAGAATGTGATAGAGAGAGATTGTGAGAGAGAGAGAGAATATGTGTGAGAGAGAGAGAGAGAGAATATGTGAGAGACTGAGAGAATGTGAGAGAGAGAGACAGAATGTGAGAGAGTGAGTATGTGAGAGAGAATGTGAGACAGAGAGAGAGAATGTGAGAGAGACAGAGAGAATGTGTGATAGAGAGAATGTGTGAGAGAGAGAATGTTAGACACTGAGAGAATGAGAGAGAGAGAGAATGTAATAGAGAGAATGAGAGAGAGAGAATGTTAGAGACAGACAGAGAATGTGTGTGAGAGAGAGAGAGAATGTGTGTGAGAGAGAGAGATTGTCTGAGAGAGAGAGAATGTGAAAGAGTGAGAGAATGTGTGAGAGAGAGAGAATGAGAGAGAGAGAATGTGTGTGAGAGAGAGAGAAAATGTGAGAGAGAGAGAATGTGAGAGAGAGAGAATGTGAGTGAGAGAGAGAGAATGTGTGAGAGAGAGAGAATGTGTGAGACAGAGAATGTGAGAGATAGAGAATGTGTGTGTGTGAGAGAGAGAATGTCTGAGAGAGAGAGAGAATGTGTGAAAGAGAGAATGTGTGAGAGAGAGAATGAGAGAGAGAATGTGTGTGAGAGAGAGAGAGAATGTGTGTGAGAGAGAGAGAGAATGTGAGAGAGAGAGAGAGAATGTGTGAGAGAGAATGTGTGAGAGAGAGAAAATGTGAGAGAGAGAGAGAATGTAATAGAGAGAATGAGAGAGAGAGAGTGAATGTGAGAGCGAGAATGTGAGAGTGTGACAATGTGTGAGAGAGAGAATGTGTGAGAGAGAGAATGAGTGATAGAGAATGTGTGTGAGAGATAGAGAATGTGAGAGAGAGAGCGAGAATGTGAGAGAGAGAATGTGAGAGAGAGAGCGAGAATGTGAGAGAGAGAGAATGTGAGAGAGAGAGAGAGAATATGTGAGAGATAGAGAATGTGAGAGAGAGAGAGAGTGAATGTGAGAGAGAGAGAATGTGAGAGAGAGAGAGAAGTTGGGAGACAGAGAATGTGTGAGAGAGAGAGAGAATGTGTGAGAGAGAGAGAGAATGTGTGAGAGAGAGAGGGAATGTGAGAGAGAGAGAGAGAGAGAGAATATGTGAGAGACTGAGCGAATGTGTGAGAGAGAGAATGTGTGAGAGAGAGAGAGAGAGAATATGTGAGAGACTGAGCGAATGTGTGTGAGAGAGAGAGAATGTGTGAGAGAGAGAGAGAATATGTGAGAGACTGAGCGAATGTGTGAGAGAGAGAATGTGTGAGAGAGAGAGTGCGAGAGAGAGAGTGAATGTGATAGAGAGAGAATGTGTGAGAGAGCGAATGTGAGAGAGAGAGAGAGAATGTGAGACAGAGAGAGAATGTGAGAGAGAGAGAGAGAATGTGAGACAGAGAGAGAATGTGAGAGAGAGAATGTGAGAGAGAGAGAATGTGTGAGAGAGAGAATGTGAGAGAGAGAGAGAATGTGTGTGAGAGAGAGAATGTGTGAGAGAGAGAATGTGTGAAAGAGAGAATGTGAGAGAGAGAATGAGAGAGAGAATGTGTGTGAGAGAGAGAAAATGTGAGAGAGAGAGAGAATGTGTCTGAGAGAGAGAGAGAATGTGAGAGAGAGAGAGAATGTGTGAGAGAGAGAATGTGTGAGAGAGAGTGTGTGAGAGAGAGAGAGAATGTCTGAGAGAGAATGTGAGAGAGAGAGAATGTGTGTGAGAGAGAGAATGTGTGTGAGAGAGAGAGAATGTGTGTGTGAGAGAGAGTGTGAGAGAGAGAGAATGTGTGTGTGTGAGAGAGAAAATGTGAGAGAGAGAGAGAATGTGAGAGAGAATGTGAGAGAGAGAGAGAATGTGTGAGAGTGTGACAATGTGTGAGAGAGAGAATGTGAGAGGGAGAATGTGAGAGTGTGACAATGTGTGAGAGAGAGAATGAGTGAGAGAGAATGTGTGTGAGAGAGATAGAGAATGTGTGAGAGATAGAGAATGTGTGTGAGAGAGCGAGAATGTGAGAGAGAGAGAGAGAATGTGAGAGAGAGAGAGAGAATATGTGAGAGATAGAGAATGTGAGAGAGAGAGAGAGTGAATGTGAGAGAGAGCGAGAGAATGTGAGAGAGAGAGAGAAATTGTGAGAGAGAGAGAATGTGATAGAGAGAGATTGTGAGAGAGAGAGAGAATATGTGTGTGAGAGAGAGAGAGAATATGTGAGAGACTGAGAGAATGTGTGAGAGAGAGAATGTGAGAGAGAGAGAGAGAATGTGAGAGAGTGAGAATGTGAGACAGAGAGAGAGAATGTGAGAGAGACAGAGAGAATGTGTGAGAGAGAGAATGTGTGAGAGAGAGAGAATGTTAGACACTGAGAGAATGAGAGAGAGAGAGAATGTGTGTGAGAGAGAGAATGTGTGCGAGAGAAAGAGAATGTCTGAGAGAGAGAGAATGTGTGTGAGAGAGAGAGAATGAGAGAGAGAGAGAATGTGTGAGAGAGAGTGTGTGTGAGAGAGAGAGAATGTCTGAGAGAGAATGTGAGAGAGAGAGAATGTGTGTGTGAGAGAGAGAGAATGTGTGTGTGAGAGAGAGAGTGTGAGAGAGAGAGAATGTGTGTGTGTGAGAGAGAAAATGTGAGAGAGAGAGAGAATGTGAGAGCGAGAATGTGAGAGTGTGACAATGTGTGAGAGAGATAATGAGTGAGAGAGAATGTGTGTGAGAGAGATAGAGAATGTGAGAGAGAGAGCGAGAATGTGAGAGAGAGAGAGAATGTGAGAGAGAGAGAATGTGAGAGAGAGAGAGAGTGAATGTGAGAGAGAGAGAGAGAATGTGATAGAGAGAGATTGTGAGAGAGAGAGAGAATATGTGTGAGAGAGAGAGAGAGAATGTGAGAGACTGAGAGAATGTGTGAGAGAGAGAATGTGAGAGAGCGAGAAT